>NW_025748224.1:0-38587 GCF_021184085.1 Oncorhynchus gorbuscha | reverse complement strand
AATCTTAGGAGAGTTCATGGGAGGCACTATCCTGTGTGTCTGCAGGTGTCTATCTGGTCAAAACCACTGAAACAGGTACCCCTCCACCCTCTGGTGGGATGGATCACGTCTACAGAGAGAACTAGATTCAAATACTTAGATGTGTGTATTGGGTATATGTTGTGAAATTGTTAGATATTACTTGTTAGATATTACTGCACTGTCGGAGTTAGAACCACAAGGATTTCACTACACCCGCAATAACATCTGCTAAACACGTGTATGTGACCAATAAAATGTGATACGATTTTGATTTGAAATAAACATCCTATATTTATCAAAGGTGCTTTTGGCTGGGGTCAACATGACTCCAAAGGATTTTAATTTGTTAAAAATCCATTTGGATACAGAAATACTAAACAATGATCTAGATTTATTAAGAACAAGTTGATTGACAAAGTCATGAAAAATTGGAAGAATTTAATAAACCACATTTTGACTATGATCAAAGATATGTCTCTGAGGTCAAAATGATCCATGTCAGAAGTATAGTTCAATGCAAATATGTAGTGGGTGTAAAGTTTATTTTAATTTCTCACTCATTAAAAACAAATCAATCAACACATGCTTCTCTTTGAACAACTTAATATAATATTAAACTTAATAAATGTAAGGGGACACACCCTGAAATGTACAAAAATGAATGGGAAATCATTGGCACTGGACAAACCATATACACGGTGTCCAATACCACTCAATTCGGCATCGTTTCATTCAAAGTAAATGCGAAATTGACTGGCCCGATGAACTTGGGATGGATGGGCAGTGATTCTGGTTCCTCTCCATCGCTCGTTGGGGTTGATTTCAGAATGTTACTTTGGTGATGGTACCTCACTGTTTAAAAATATTGCAAAGGGACAAAAGTCACCAGCAAGTCACCATCCATCAGTCAATTAGATATCATTCTGACACCAAACTGATACAAACTGTACCACACCCACTTTTTCCAACTCGTTTAGAAGCCAACTATCACATACTTCAGAGCTGGCCCAAAATTCACAACGCCTTCTGTTCAACCCCCCCAAAAACGTACAACACGTAGTTACGTTCTAGCTGTGGGTCCAGTTCTGACATTATGTGTAGGCCTAGCTGAGTCGACCCCGAATCCCAAGTTTCGGCTCAATAGGTCATTTGGTGCCCGAGCAAGACCTTAATTGGTGCTGAAAATCCACTTTTTTTCCATGACATGCTACGGGGTCCTTGAATGAGCTATCGGACAGAAACGTTGGGGTCCGTCTATATGGGCCGAGGCAGTCGCAATGCACCTAGTCTTGCGACTCTGAGACATTCTAAATGTCAGCATTTTCGTGATGTAAAAATGATTTGAAGTTATTGAAAATGTACGAGGCTCTTTCTCGGTCCGAGAACCATCTAGAGCCACATAACTCACCACACACTATCGACCTGAGCTCTAGAACAGGTTTCTAAAGTTTCAGAACTCTAGCTCTGACGGTTCTTTAATAGTTCGAACAAAGTTAACTATTGCAGGCACGGTATGTCTCTACACACTCCAATGTGTCCCTCCTTCCAAGCTGTGTGTGTGTGATGTAGTTTTCTTGGAAATTTTAAGTTTTAAGTATTTATGTTAAGAACTGACTGATTTACACAGGGTTGAATGCACTATTTCTATCAAACTGCAGGTTGGGTATGGAAAAACTTTTAGGGCGATTTTAACCACTTCCGGTTGCTTCAGGAAGGTTAGAATCAACACAGGTAGACCTCATAGTGGCCTGATTGACTGTCATCGAAGATAGGTTCATAAGGCATTCATAACCCACATAGCCTGCTCCTCTAAAGTGAACCTGAAGCCTATGTATTCCTATGTTTTCTGTAAAAATCTAAAGGAATGGGATAAAAGCCAAATCTATAGCCAAGAGGTTCAAGGAGAGAGGGAAGCCTAATATAGCGGAGTGAGATACAAGATATTGGTGTACTTTAAAAGTCCTATGACACAACATGAAATAGGAGGTTACCTAGGGATTTACGACCCCTGGGTAATAGCTTATAGTTGTGCGGATGAGACCTATTATCCGATCGAGAGTCAACGTTATAGACAACGTTTCCACAAAGGAGAAAACAAAAGGAGAGAACTAGGTAAGGGGAAAAAACACATACATAGAACATAGAAATACATACACATAGACAGTAAGTATGAACATTGCTACTAGGAGCAGCAAGGATTTATTAAACCTGGGGTAGTAAATCCTCAAAGGAGGTCCCAGGTTAACGGGAGATGAGAAATATATGCAGGAAGAAGATAAGAGGAACACCTATTTTGGCCAGACATGGAGTAAGTACGAATTTAATGGACGTTAAATAAAGAAAAAGAGTCAACTCTGAGAAAGGAGAAGACGATGAGGAGAAGACGATGATGAAACTGATACTGCTAAAATAGTCAGGAAGGGTTTAAATTAGGACTATTTTCTGGGAATTGTCTCGGTGCCGGAGTTACCAACTACAGAAAAGTATATTAATATGGTTCTTGGCGGGAACGTTCTGTCATTCCAAAAGCAGTGATGGTTCAGTGGTTAAATAGCTACCTTCCAAGCTTGAGACCGGCGTTCGCTTCCCGGTGAAAGCTTTCGACTAAAATGTGAGTTTTTGATTAATTAAACTATTTGTATGTTTTGTCTGGAAATATATGGTTGCTAGTGTTTGAATAAGATATGAACTGAACGTTTTAATAGGTTGTGTAGGTTGAATTGAGAGAATAATTCATTCAAAATAATGGCGAGGCAATTTCGATGTAATACGTTGTGTTGCCCAAAATGATCTGCTGGAATAATATATTGAGAAGGGAGTCATATTTAAATAAATGTATCATAGAAGAGAGAGTTACCTAAACCTGATGCATTCTAAGGAATAAAGGAGAAATACGATAAAGTTAGGTAACACCAGTGAATTCGAACAAGAAGTAAACGTATTCTAAACATGATCTGTTTTCATTACGGGGAACAATGAAAGGTCTACAAGTGGTATTGCTGGCTGAGAGCGTTTCATTTTAAAGGGACAGTGCACGTTTATCACAGTTGTGTGAGTGTAATGGCAGGGTTTAAAGCATTTTGGGAGACAATTTGGAGAAAGACTGAATGAGTTACATGAAACATCGAGGAAATTTAAAACGAATGATTTGAGGGTATTATCATAATTATTAGGTTTTGTTTTTTAGTAAACGTTTGGGTTTAAGGGGATTTCCATGTTCCCAGAGAGAAGATATCTTAAAGGGGTACACTCACATATGGAATATTAGGAGTTTTATTAGGAGTTTTAATTAAACAAGTGAATTTTTAAATTTAATGTCTAATATTGTATGGAACACAAATGTAAAAGGGTGGTGTAACCTTTGACCTGTTTTCATGGCTTTCCCTGGTGGTCTGATCAGCCACGGGGTGGGGGGGTGCATTTGAATAATGAATTGATTTTGTGGTCATAGGTGATACTGGTTTTTAAGGTAAATTAATTATAATGGAGTTTATAGCTCTTGGACATAATTACAGTTTGAACCACAGAGGAGAAAGTGGAATTGAGGCAGGTCAAATTATGGTGAGTGGGGAATAAACTCTAGTGAGGAAGAAGGCCAGCCAGGTTCAGGATTCTGTTTTAAACATTGGCTGTGAAGGTCTCAATTTAGTACTACAACAGGAACAGAAATCATATTAATCATTGATTATAAATGGGGGAGGATGCTCCTTTGAGGTTTGGACAGGACACAGTTTAAGCCAATAGGGCAGGAAAATACATGATAGAAAAGATGATTTTATAAACATTAAAATTATTTATGAAAATAAACAAGTTGCAGTTCTTAGGGATGGTATCCCAACTATGCAACATATATTAACAACATATATTCAATTATTGATGTGACTGATTTGAAGGTTAACCCATGTTCTTTTTAGATAAAATACAGTGGATTCCAGAAGGAGAGATTTCATTAACACAAAAGAGATGTGGTTAGCATTCATTTTGGCTTTATTTAACCATTAGAATATTTTTATTTAAATATTATTAAAGTTTGACAGGGGTATAGGACATATGTGGTGATTCAGGATTATGGATAGGATCGAGAACCTTAATTAACCTATATAAGGACTTTAGAAATTGCCACCATAGACATGTTTTTCTAAAAAAAATCCATGAGTATAGATAAAGCCAAACAGTGAGACAATTAGTTAATATTTGGAAACAACACATAGTTGTTACAGACAGATAGGGGAAAGGGCAGACAGAGGAGTCCTCCCCGCACTGCTGAGACCTTGAAGGTTTGAGAGCAGAGAGGAAAAGGGTTAGAAGGGGCGCCAGGAAATGAACACAGATACCTCTTAATGAAAAAAGGGTACACCTGAAAGCAATTTGGAGTCTCATAGCAAAGGGTCTAAATACATATGTGTTAAGGGGATTTTTTTATCTATAATGACTAATTATGTATACATTTCAATCAGGATGTACTAATAAGAATACTATTATGCTACTGTACATGTATGAATCTTCTCTCTTGATCCCAGTATTGAATATAATGTAGTGAATGTAGTCAAGAGTTTAGAACAATGACGGTCTGTTCCTTGGTACAAATGAATGAACTATGAATCCAGACTGTCTAGAATGATTATCTACACTGACTGACCTTGGCTCTAGGCGAGGAGGGAAGGCTTGAGAGCTATAGAGCCTTTCTACCAGTGTCAAGAAGAGACGGAACATTTAGAAAACGCTGACGTCATTTTCAGTTTATAACCTGTGGTAAAATTATTAAAGGCTGTTACTTGACTTAAGACCGGGCTCTGTCCATTCCTATAAAATAAGGGTCTTACAAATTCTTATGAATTGACAGTGTTTAATTGTAATTGGGAATTAAAACCGAGGAATTAAATTCCTTCAACAGTATGTAAATAAGTTATTTCTGTTTTTACCTGTTTCCACTTTTTTTCATTATTGTGTGTAGATTAATGAGGATTCTATTTGTTTAAATCCATTTAAAAATAAACCTGTAACGTAACAAAATGTGGAAAAAGGGGAGGGGTCTGAACTTTCTGAATAAACTTTGTTTTATTTAATATAAAAAGTAACCTTTATTTAACTACCAATCACAGCCGATTGTAAACACAGCCTGGACTCGATCTGGGGAGTCTGTAGTGACACCTCAAGCACTGAGATGCAGTGTCTTAGACCACTCAGGAGCTCCTAAATCATGTTCTAGTGCTGTACCCAACTAAAATAAATCTTGGTCAACCAAGAGTCGTCTGTTCATTCTACCAATCGATTGGTTGAAATGTTATTTGTATTTTTCCATATATAGACACACCTTTTATGTGTTTTATGTACTGAACTGGTCTGATGCTTTAAACATGCTGTTTGATTAAATAATTAAGACACACAAATGACTTGAGGGAGCCAGTGATCAAGATAACCTAACCAGAAGGAGAAAAATTCTACCGTTATGCTCCTGAAGTTTCCGGTAATGGGTTACCAGCGGTCAGCAACCTTTTCCATTTGGAGTGCCAAGTTATCTGACAATTTCTACCGATCTGCGTGCCAGTTAGGATTTTCATGCACATTTTACTGGAACAGTTTAATTTAATTCAAAATAGTATCTCAAAATCATAGAATGTAAATTAATCAACATTATATCTAAATGAAAATTATACAAATTTAAAAATAACTTTTATTGTCATTGCTAACTATGTAAAAATAGCCTACATAAAGCCCAAAAATTAAAATATTGCAGCCTGCAGGTAGAAAATATCCTATAAATCACATTTGCTGCACATAGCCTGCCTACAACAAACTGGAAACATTGTATCAACTATCAACTGGGTCGGCCCAAAACTGGAGATATAAAATATTCTGGGCCCTCAAAGATTCCCGCGCCAGTGTGTTTGAGACCGACACAGCTGTCGGTTATTTGTGCAAAGAATAAGAAGTAATCAGGTATATTATGACATTTCCACTGGATCAGAGCGTTCATTTTTTCCCTTTTTATGCTGAGTGGTTATCGAAAGGGCGAGAGCTGGAAATATTTTACGAAAATACTTTGAGGAACTATTGTAATTCGCAATTGATTTTGATTAGACTTTGTTTACTTGCTGTTTGAGGTGAAGAAACAAATTATTCTCATTTGGGGTGGTGCGTTAAGACAATCAGAAATACTATCAGACATCCTCAAATGAGCACATTCATAGGCCTAAATTTGCACGCAGGCCAGGGAGACTAATCCTAATTCTTTATGCATAATCAGGTAGACTCATCCTACTTCTATATGCGTTATCAGGTGTGCGTCCTTTCTCAACATTGGCAGGAGTGTTTCAAACGAAAGACAATAAATAAATTGACAAAACTGACGCATCATGTAGGGTCAGGTCTGGGTGGTCTGCCAGGGGCCGTTTCATTTAGTATCCGTTTGGGTCGGCATGGGGAATGATTGTATTTTTCCATAGTATGGTGTACCGAAGTTGACTGACTGAAGGGGAGTGTAACTATGACTATTGTTGGATTCTAAACTTTGAACATTGAGATACTAAAGACATGATAGATCAGACGCAGAGTAAAGGAGTGAGATCTGTAGAAAGACAGAGTGGCTGTGGAATGTGCTGGGTGGATGGGAGGAGATCACAGGATTGCTATAGGGGAAACGGATGGACATCTGTCGATTAGGCGAAGGAGAGGTTGAGGTCAGGTCAGATCTAATGAAGGGAGTAATAAGGGTTTAGTATCCTGTTACCCTCTTCCTGTCGAACCAGAAGATGTAAGGATTGGAGAGAATGAGGAGTGTTCAAGGTGGAGTATATATACTTGTGATGGTGAGAACATGTTTTTGTCTGAATTAAAACTGTAACGACCCTTTGGGAAGAATTAAACTTGGTTTAGCTTCTCTAGTGTCCGTGAGTTATTTACTCTGAAAAATTAGAACCTAACTGTTATGCAGGTGAATGAGGACCCAAAAGCGACTTAGCGAAAACGGAGTCTTTATTCCAGTAAATGGCAAAAGTAATAAATCCTGGAAAACTCAAGACGAAAACAAAACAGGAAAAAACTTAATCCACTCGTAGTAACGAGGACAGACTGGAGACTCGACCATTGACTGCAGGTTGCTTCGGGAAGGCACCGACCGTAGCAGACTAAGACACCTGCTCACACGCAGCATCTGAAGGAGACAAGACACGACAGGGCGAGACAAGGACACAGCACAGCGAACATCATACAAGGATCCGATAAGGACAGAAGTGGAAAACAAGGGGAGAAATAGGGACTCTAATCAGAGGACAAAATAGGGGACAGGTGTGAAAAGACTAAATGAGTGAGTTAGGAGAATGAGGAACAGCTGGGAGCAGGAACGGAACGATAGAGAGAAGAGAGAGAGGGAGGGGGAGAGAGAGGGATAGAAAAAGGGAACGAACCTAATAAGACCAGCAGGGGGAAACGAACAGAAGGGAAAGCACAAGGACAAGACAATATATGACAAAACATGACACTAACACTATAATTACTGTTCCCTGAAAGAGGTAAACACCTGTTTGGCCCCACCCCTTCCTGGGTCGGTGAAGAGTGGTATTAAATTTAAGGAATCAACCCGCGCCTCATGCTCATCACCTGTGGAATGTGGGGCTTCCAGCGAGGTGTGGATTTAATAGTATGTTGTACCTAGTTTCCCTCCTTGAGGGAACAGTAGTTATAGTCATAACATGTGGATTTAATAATATGTTGTACCTTGTTTCCCTCGATCAGGGAACAGTAGTAAGGGTCATAATGTTACGCTTGTCATATGTTTAACTTCAACTTAAATACAGATCTTGCTGTGGGATTGCAGTTTTTTTGTATTCTGAAATGCTCTCAAACTACATATCATATAGTGGCTCCTTATGCTACACTGGGAATACAGTTTTCACGGGCACAGAAATACTAAATAATTTCAGAGTTTGCTATATCCAATGTTTTTTAACTGACTCATCTTGCAATCCAAGATGGCGTAGCAGTATGACGTGTTTGTTATTGTAAATGTTGTAATTTTTGGTATATATTGCAAAATATTTAAATATCTTTTTCCATGTTTAAAATAAATATACCTTCCGGCAACCCACCTCACCCAATGTGATACAGATCTGCTATTTTGTAGACCTTATAGCTAGAACCTCTATCAAAAGCTAACCAGCTAATTAGCTACTAGCTATTTAGTCATTGATCGCCACTGCTAGTGGCCTTTACCTTTTAGCTCAGACACCAGCCGCTTTTAGCCTGGATAATACCTGCCAGTCTGCGCAGCGCAATATAAACCCTGAGCATATCGGACTGTTTTTCTCCACAACATCACCGTATTCCTGCCATAAGCTCTGGATCATTACACCGGATAATCACAGCTAGCTAGCTGCTACCGAATGGCCCAGCCCCGAAGCTAGCTTTGAGCCAGGCCCATCTCCCAGCCTGCTCAGTGGACACTATCATCACTCAGCTACACAGTTGATGCCTCCCAGACTCTTCACTAAGATGACTAGAAGCCACTACATCACCGGATTCCTGCCGTAAGCTATGGATCTTTGCACCGGAGTGGCTATAGTGGCTAACGCCCTTGTCCCGAAGCTAGCACCAGTTAGCCTCGAGCCAGGTGCATCTCCCGGCTAGCAAACAAAATGACTCCAGCTACAATACCTCTTTAGCCATTTGACCTGGACCTTTTGGCAACACGTAGCCTCGCCGATCCATCACGACTGGTCTGCCGACGTAATTCCGTCCGATGTGCCCTCAACCGGCCTTTGCAGGATGTTGGTTACGCCCTTGTCCCGAAGCTAGCTCCAGTTAGCCTCAAGCCAGGCGCATCTCCCGGCCAGCGTAGTAATGACTACCTATCGGCTTCCCTGGTTCATATATTGCTGTTCAATGGACCCTATGATCACTTGGCTACATAGCTGATGCCTGCTGGACTGTTCATTAATCATGGGTTTGTTTATTTTGTTTATCTGTCAGTCACAACCTCGAACTTAGGCCCTGTGTGTAGTTAACTGACCCTCTCTGCCCATTCATCGCCATTTTACCTGTTGTTGTTGTCTTAGCTGATTAACTGTTGTCTTAGCTAGCTCTCCCAATCAACACCTGTGATTGATTTATGCCTCGCTTTGTCTCTCTCTGATGTCAATATGCCTTGTATACTGTTGTTTAGGGTAGTTATCTTTGTTTTATTTTACTGCAGAGCCCCTAGTCCCACTCAACATGGCTCAGAGAGCTCTTTTGTCCCACCACCCACACATGCCGTGACCTCACCTAGCATAACTAGTGCCTTCCAGTCTGCCCAGCGCGGCCAGTGCTCCCAGTCTGCCCAGCGCCGCCAGTGCTCCCAGTCTGCCCAGTGCTCCCAGTCTGCCCAGTGCTCCCAGTCTGCCCAGTGCTCCCAGTCTGCCCAGCGCCGCCAGTCTGCCCAGCGCCGCCAGCGAAGCCAGTCGGTCCAGCGTCGCCAGTCTGCCAGAAGTGCCAGTCTGCAAAGATCTTCTAGATCGGCCAGACAACCTGAATCATCCAGTTCCACCAGCCAGCCAGGATTTACCGGAGCCTACTACCTGCCTGAGCTTCCTCTCAGTACTGAGCTTCCTCTCAGTACTGGGCTTCCTCTCAGTACTGGGCTTCCTCTCAGTACTGGGCTTCCTCTCAGGGGCTTCCTCTGTACCGGGCTTCCCCTCTGTACCGGGCTTCCCCTCTGTACCGGGCTTCCCCTCTGTACCGGGCTTCCCCTCTGTACCGGGCTTCCCCTCAATACCAGGCTGCTTCTGTCCCGAGCTGCCCCTCTGTCCCGAGCTGCCCCTCTGTCCCGAGCTGCTCTTCAGTTATGTGGGGATCTGGGTGAGGACTATTAGGCCATGATCTGCGGAGAAGGTGGATGATCCCAGGACGCGAAGGGGAGGAACTAGGACATTTATGGAGTGGGGTCCACGTCCCGAGCCAGAGCCGCCACCATGGACAGACGCCCACCCGGACCCTCCCTATGCTCTTGAGGTGCGTCTGGGAGTCCGCACCTTGGGGGGGGGGGGGGGGTTCTGTCACGCCTTGGTCATTGTATTTTGTGTTTTTGGTATATGTTTCGGTAGGCCAGGGTGTGACATGGGTTTATATGTTGTGTTTCGTATTGGGGTTTGTATTTATTGCGATTGTGTATGATTAGGTGTGTGTCTAGTTAGGCTTGGCTGCCTGAGGCGATTCTCAATTGGAGTCAGGTGATTCTCGTTGTCTCGGATTGGGAACCGTATTTAGGTAGCCTGAGTTCGCGTTGTATTTTGTGGGTGTTTGTTCCCGTCTCTGTGTAGTGTTCACCAGATAGGCTGTAATAGGTTTCACGTTCCGTTTGTTGTTTTTGTATTTATTCAGTTATTTCATGTACCGTTATCATTCATTAAAGTCATGAGTAACCTACACGCTGCATTTCGGTCTGACTCTCTTCTTACAACAGACGAACGACGTTACAATGTCTGAATCCTGGCTTTGGAAGGCCACCAAAAATTCTGAAATTTCCATCCAAGTACAACATTTTCCATCAAAATGAGGAGTTGCAATCTACTGCAGAGATGGCCTGCAAAGTTATATCATACTTTCCAGGTCTAAGCCCAAACAGTTTGAACTTCTAATTAAAAAATAAAATCTCTCCAGAAATAAGTCTCTCACTGTTGCCACCTTCTACAGACCCCACTCAGCTCCCAGCTGTGCCTTGGACACCATATGTGAATTGATTGCCCCCCATCTATCTTTAGAGTTCGTTCTGTTAGGTGACCTAAACTGGGATTGCTTAACACCCTGGCTGTCCTACAATCCAAAATAGATGCCCTCAATCTCACACAAATGATCAAGGAACCCACCAGGTACAACACTAAATCTGTAAACTTGGGCACCCTCATAGATATTATCCTGACCAACTTGCCCTCCAAATACACCTCTGCTGTTTTCAATCAGGATCTCAAAGATCACTGCCTCATTGTCTGCATTCGTTATGGGTCTGCGGTCAAACGACAACCCCTCATCACTGTCAAATGCTCTCTAAAACACTTCTGCAGGCAGGCCCGGGTATCCTGGAAGGATATTGACCTCATCCCGTCAGTAGAGGATGCCTGGTTGTTCTTTAAAAGTAATTTCCTCACCACCTTAAAAAAGCATGCCCCTTTCAAAAAATGTGTAAATAAGAACAGATATAAAAACCAGCACAAAAACATCCTGTGGCGTACTGCACTAGCATCGAATAGTCCCCGCAATATGCAACTTTTCAGAGAAGTCAGGAACCAACATACACAGTCAGTTAGGAAAGCAAAGGCTAGCTTTTAGCTATGGTACTAATAGTTACTACATAGTAATATGGTCTACTAATTGTTACTACATATATGGTCTACTAATAGTTACTACATAGTAATATGGTCTACTAATAGTTACTACATAGTAACATGCTCTACTAATAGTTACTACATAGTAACATGGTCTACTAATAGTTACTACATATCCATCAAGGAACAATTCTCCACACATTATGAGCCAAGTATCTCTGTGTCCAAACAGACTAATGAGACCCTACTGTAAATCAAGCAGACAATAACACATTATAAACATCAATTTGTTAGGGATGTGGGATCCAACATGGAGCATGGCATAACTGTCTTTACCAGAGTAATGAATGAAGAAGCACTTTGGTTGTTGTTGCATGTTGTGATGTTTGTCATGTGACTGTCATTCAGAAAATGATTTCCTGGATCAGCTGATGATAGTTGTACATGTGTAGCATTAACTATTGAGAATTATGTGTAATTATTGAAGTACCGCGTTAATGACAGTATCCATCTGGGTGTTGTCAATAAAATTAAGGTGACTCTCGGTTAGAACCATTGGATTTAGCAAACTGAAATGATTTTTTCTTCACCTCAAACAGCAAGTAAACAAAGTCTTATTCGAATCAATTACGAATGACAATAGTTGCTCAAAGTTTTTTTATTTATATTTCCAACGCTCGATAACCACTCGGCATTGAAAAGGAAAATGAAATGCTCTGATCCAGTGGAAATGTCATAAAATCCCTGATGAGTATTTATTCTTTGCACAAATAGCCTAGAGCTGTGTCGGTACAAAACTCACTAGAGCGGGAAACTTGAGGGTCCAGAATATTTTATACAATGTTGCAAGCTTGCTATTGCTAGTTTTGGATGACCCAGTTGATAGTTGATACAATGTTTTCGTTGTAGACAGGCCATGTGCAGCCAATAATGTGATTTATAAATGACATTTATTTTTAACAGGATATTTAACTGCAGGCTGCAATGTTTTTATTTGCTTTATTTATGTTTACAATTTTAAAAATTACCTTTAGATTTGTATAATTTTCATTTAGATAGTTGATTTCATTAAACACATGGGGTGTGTCTATATATGGAAAAATACACGTTATAACATTTCAACCAATCGTTTGGTAGAATGAACAGATGACTCTTGGTTGACCAAGATATATTTCAGTTGGCGACAGCACTAGAACATGACTTTCGGTCTGCCGAGTGGTGCAGCGGTCTAAGGCACTGCAACTCAGAGACACCCTGGTTTGAATCCAGGGAGTATCACACACTTCAGACCCCTTCCTTTTTTCCACATTTTGTTTCTGTAGTCTTATTATAACAATTATTACAATTAAAATAAATCCTCATTAATCTATACAAAATAGCCAAAAATGAAAACAGGTTTTTAGAAATGTTTGCTCATTTATAAAAAATAAAAAAAATAAAAAATACCTTGTTTACATAAGTATTCAGACACTTTGAGACTTCAGGTGCATCCTGTTTCCATTAATCATCATTGAGATGTATCTACAACTTGAGTGGAGTCCACCTGTGGTAAATTCAATTGATTGGACATGATTTGGAAGGCACACACCTGTCGATATAAGGTCCCACAGTTGACAGTGCATGTTAGAGCAAAAACCAAGCCATGAGGTCGAACAAATTCTTCGTAGAGCTCCAAGACATGATTGTATCGAGGCGCAAGTTTTGAGCAACTAAGAGCTCCAAAGTTCCTCTGTGGAGATGGGAGAACCTTCCAGAAGGACAACCATCTCTGCAGCACTCCACCAATCAGACCTTGATGATAGGAGTGGTTTCCATCTGGCCACTCTCAGTAAAAGACACATGACAGCCTGCTTGGAGTTTGCCAAAAGGCACCTCAAAGACTCTCAGACCATGAGAAACAAGATTGGCCTGAATGCCAAGAGTCACGTCTGTAGGAAACCTGGCACCATCCCTACGGTGGAGCATGGTCATGGTAGCATCATGCTGTGGGGATGTTTTTAGCAGCAGGGACTGGGAGGCTAGTCAGGATCGAGGTAAATATTAAATGATGCAAAGTGCAGAGAGATCCTTGATGAAAGACCTGCTCCAGGGTGCTCAGGACCTCAGACTGGGGTGAAGGTTCACCGTCCAACAGGACAACAACCTTAAGCACACAGCCAATACAACACAGGAGTGGCTTCGGTAGGAGTCTCTGAATGTCCTTGAATGGCCCAGCCAGAGCCCGGACTTGAGCCCGATCTAACATCTTTGGAGAGACCTGAAAATAGCTGTGCAGTGATGTTCCCCATCAAACTTGACAGAGCTAGAGAGGATCTGCAGAGAAGGATGGGAGAAATTCAAAACAAATGCAGGTGTGCCAAATAAATTAGCTAAATTAAAAGTTTAAAAAACAAATTTAAACTCCCTGTTCGAAGATTTAAGATTTAAGATTTAAGTCTGTCAATCACACAGCATAATCTGATTTAGGAATTTGCAGTGTGGCAGGCTTTTGTAAGAGACAATTGTGATCCAATGCAGCATGGTTTTTGCGAGATTTGTACTCTAAAGCCACATTGATACTTGTGCAGATTCATTGACTACACTGTGTAAAGAAGGCAGAGATTGCACACATTAAAAAACCCTGACCAGAATGTGATTTGAACACGGAACCTTCTGATCTGGAGATGCGCTACCTTTGCGCCACGAGGTCTTGGACAAATTGTATCTTTGGAGGGGATGCCTCGTTCAGATTTCGTTGATTGTACCATTTGGAATGGAGGCCTGGTTCTCTGGGGAAATGTTGCACCATTGCCAATTCCCCCTCGTCAGTACGTGCCTCTTCCCGGCAGGTTAAGTGTGTGAAAATGAGCAAATACAGAACCCGGATAGCTCAGTCAGCATCAGACTTTTAATCTGAGGGTCCAGGGTTCAAGTCCCTGTTCGGGCGTTGCTTTAATGTTCAACTTCCTTCAGTAGGCAGTCTTCCTATACTTTCATTTTCTACGACTTTCCGTGACATGACAAATGACATGTTCACCTGTGGACAATACACTCCCAGAGCTAAAACAGTCTGAAGACTTTAGGATTTTTAATCTGAACCTCCAGGTTTAACCTTTCTGGCACAGGAGTCCTGCTATAAACCCACCTCGACAACATCTGGTGAAATTGCAGAGCGCCAAAGTGTTATACATTGTCTTAAAGATAAACTTCTTGTTAATCCAGCGTCTTTATCAGATTTCAAAGAGGCTTTACGGTGAAAGCATACCATGCGATTATCTGAGGACAGCGCCTCTCTTACAAAAGCATACAAACATTTTCCAAACAAGTAGAGGAGTCACGAAAGTCAGAAATAGCAATAAAATTAATCACTTACCTTTGAAGATCTTCATCTGGTTGCAGTCACAAGAGTCCCAACTACACAATAAATGTTTGTTTTGTTCAATAAAGTCCCTCATTATATCCCTAAAACTCAATTTTGTTGGCGTGTGGTGTTCAGTAATCCACAAGCTCAAAAGGTGGTCAAAACAGGCAGACAAATACATCCTAATTGTACCGGTAACGTTCGCTGAAACATGTCAAACGATGTTTATAATTAATCCTCAGGTTGTCAGTTGTCTAAATAATCAATAATATTTCAACCGAACAATAGCGTATTCAATAATAAGGAAAAACAACAAAAAGAGCCTCAAAATACTGCCCTCAATCCATAAATTGTTAATCAAATTTAGAAAGTAGCAAAATGTGGAGAAAGGCAAGGGGTCTGAATACTTTCCGAATGCACTGTATACAGCAACACCTCACCTATAGGCATTCCTGTATTTTCTGTAGATTTTATATCCCTGTGTATTGCTACTGCTGTATAAAAGGAATTATCTCAGTGAGTTTCAGAGATGAACAGTACAGTGCATTCCAAATTCAATAGGCAGGCAAGTAAACAAAAACGTTTTCAAATAAAAACTATTCCAGAAAATGTCAAAGCGTACAGACCGCCTGTCCAAGAGACTGTCGACCAATCGCGTTCACATTGTCATGCTGTGACACACAGTTCCTAAGCTAATTCTCACTAAAATCCCTTTTTAAAGTCAGGGTATGAGTCGAGAAACATGCCTATTTTCCTTGGATGTATGTAATGTCACGATTGCAAAGCTACACAATATTACAGAGAACAAGTTAATTATTTCACATCTCTGAAAATATTTGCAATGTTATAAGCTTCTTGTTCACAGAGGGTAATTCATGCCAATGTTAGTTTCTTTAAGCTGTTAATACGAATCGAAAGGAGTTTCCAAAATCCTAATTTCTTAAAGTATTTCTGGTGATAGCAAGTGATAGTGATACACAAGCTAGGTCTATTTGAAACATTGCCATCCCATGGCAGCATTTACCAGATTCAGAAGCTTTAAAACCACATCAAAAATATTTAAAAACCCAATTCTATTTTTCCTCAAAGATATAAATTATTAAAACTGAAAATAATTCATGCTGGTTATTATTTTAGGATATTTTAGTTTGAGTCAAAGATAGTTTTGGAATAGTTTTCATTTTTCAAACAGAAGTGATTTTATTTCAGTTTACTAAATTGTTTTCCCTAATTACTTTTTCTATAATAAGCATGGAGGTTTCCCCTATCAACCAGTTATAGGTACTGGTGACAAAGCACCTCGTAACCCAGCTGGGAATGGGACAGACTTGTGGTAACAGATAGGGTCTTGACTTGTGGTAACAGATAGGGTCGATTTGTAATCAAATCTAATTCCCAGGAATGGGGTTCATATGAACCACAGAGACTGTGTGGGATAATAACATGGCCGTGTCCTACCCTGCTTGTTCCCTCGACTCCCTTACCAACCCCTAATCTCCAACAGGGCCCTTAACCTGTATCACTAGACACCTCATAGTGAGCTACAGGTAGGAATCAGCAATGAATCCCAATAATGAGACACCTCTGGGGAGGGGTGTCAGCAACATAAATAATATTAAAAAATAAAGTGTTTTATGACAAACCGTTTTTTACAAATCGGTCAAGACACCAACTTAGACTTTACCAAGAAATGCTTTAATTACAAGCCCTTAACCAACAGTACAGTTCAAGAAGAAGAAAATGTTTACCAAGTAGAATAAAATAAAAACGAATAAAAAGTAACACAATGACAATAACAATAATGAGACTACATTGGGGCAAAAAACTTATTTATAAATACTTATTTTCCACCATAATTTGCAAAGAAATTCATTAAAAATCCTACAATGTGATTTTCTGGATTTTTTCCCCCATTTTGTCTGTCATAGTTGAAGTGTACCTATGATGAAAATTACAGGCCTCTCATATTTTTAAGTGGGAGAACTTGCACAATTGGTGGCTGACTAATTACTTTTTTGCCCCACTGTATATACAGGGGGCACCGGTACCGAGTCAGTGTGGAGGCTATATACAGGGGGCACCGGTACCGAATCAGTGTGGAGGCTATATACAGGGGGCACCGGTACCGAGTCAGTGTGCGGGGGTACAGGCTCGTTGAGGTAATCTGTACGTGAAGGTGGGGGCGTAGTGACTATGCATAGGTAACAAACAACCAGTAGGTAGTAGCAGTGCACAAAAGGGAGGGGGGTGGGGAGGTCAATGTAAATTGTCCGGTGGTGATTTTACGAATTATTCAGCAGTCTTATGGCTTGGGGGTAGAAGCTGTTGAGGAGGCTTTTGGTCCTAGACTTGGCACTCCGGCAGCTGTATTACCTTTTGAGGATCTGGGGACCCACGCCAAATCTTTTCAGTCTCCTGAGAGGGAAAAGGTTTTGATGTGCCCTCTTCCCAACTGTCTTGGTATATACCCACGTGGGTGATTAAAAGATGAACTGAGGTCGACACTCCAGTCCAGATGATAGTGGTAATGCACCTTAAAGTTGGTTGCCAACCTCCATATAAAGTCCAATGAAGAAAAAGAAGCCTGAAGGAAGGAGAAATTACGAGAAACTAATTTGGTTTACCGTTTGGGGCGTCACGACTGGTTACCTATTTTGATGTGATATGAAAGTATTATGTGAAATGATTGTGATATGAAAGTACAGCGATTTATGTTTCTAGAAACGTATCACAATTGAGAATCAATTCACATTTAGATGTTATATTGGACTATTTTAGTTGCCAGAGCCAGTCTGAAAATAACATACAGTCCTTGGACCTTGAGGAGTAACGGGAGCAGCAATCAGCAGTAGAAATAATAACAAAGCGTACTTCATGCCCGTTTCGGTAAAAAGCTGAGGGATGAGGCTGGAGAAATGCAACCATCCATGATATCAACATTATAGCTTTAACCATGTTTTGAGGATATACAGTGTTTGTTTATATTTACTCACAAACATTGGAGTAAAAAAAAGCGTTTTTTTTTTATTTCTGGTGGGGTACGACAGTTGAACAAAGCTCATGAGGCATTTATAAGGGATTTCTTCAAGAAACAATGGGTTCATTCATTAATGTATAAGTCCCAAAATGGATGTAACAACTGCTGATTGCCCCTTTAAGACTACATATTGGGCTAAACTAATAGGAGATAGAGGATTATAGTATTTCAGGTATTGTCATTGGATGCATTTGATCAATTGTTAATGTTTTGGTGATGGTCCACTTTTGATGTTCTACACGTTACAGTGTAGCTTCAGCCATTCCTACAGAACAACATTAAAATGTAGAACCCCTTTACTGCATATTGGTTCATCGACTGCAGAGACTGTACTTACTGGTGTAAAACAGATCTCCAACCTCCTCTTCTTCCTCAGTCTCCTCTTTCAATGTGACAGTCATCTCCCCCTCCTCTTTCACTCCAAAAACTGCATCCTCTTCCTCCTCTTTCACTCTGAACGAGTCTTCCTCTTCTTTCACTGAAACGTCCTCTTCTTTCACGGTAACAGCCTCACCCTCTACTTGTTTTTGTATTGTAACATCCTTCTCTCTCCTCATCTTTCACAAAAGCTTCTTTCTCCGTCCAGCAGAGCACCTCTTTGTAGTATCTGGGATCTACATCTGTTTATATTAGTTACTGTGCTGTTACTAAGCAGTAATGCATTACGGCAGTGTTACGTTACTACACCTAATAGGAAATGCACATGCGCACAGGGGTACCGGGAACTGTAGAGCATGAGGGGTTTTGACTAAATGAAAACTAACTGTACTCCCGTCTCCTGCCTGGTCATTTCTCCACAACACAAATATTACAGTGGCGATGAGATGATTAAACTACATAAACGGACATTGCTTGAAGGGAAGAATGTTGCGTGAGTAAATGAAACTCAAAATAATTATGTAATTCGTCAGTTATTTTTTATTTTCTTTCACCAGTATAAAAGGCTAACCACTGCTAGCACTGCTAGTACAGTATTCAGGAGCTGCCAAGTAGCAAGACTATTGGAGTTCAGAATAGCGACACTGCCCTCTGGTGAATATAAGAGCAGCGTCAACTCACCATCAGTACGACCAAGAATATGACTTTCGCGAAGCGGATCCTGTGTTCTGCCTTTCACCCAGGACAACGAAATGGATCCCAGCCGGCGACCCAAAAAATGACTTCGTAAAAAGAGGGAAACATAGCAGTCTTCTGGTCAGACTCCGGAGACGGGCTCATCGTGCACCACTCCCCAGTATACTTCTCGCCAAAGTCCAGTCTCTTGACAACAAGGTTGATGAAATCCGAGCAAGGGTAGCATTCCAGAGGGACATCAGAGACTGTAACGTTCTATGCTTCATAGAAACATGGCTCACTGGAGAGACGCTATCGGAGTCGGTGCAGCCAGCTGGTTTCTCCACGCATCGCGCCGACAGAAACAAACCTCTTTCTGGTAAGAAGAGGGGCAGGGGCGTATGCCTTATGGCTAACGAGACGTGGTGTGGTCACAAAAGCATACAGGAACTCAAGTCCTTCTGTTCACCTGATTTAGAATTCCTCACAATCAAATGTCGACCGCATTATCTACCAAGGGAATTCTCTTCGTTTATAATCACAGCCGTATATATTCCCCCCCAAGCAGACACATCGATGGCTCTGAACGAACTTTATTTGACTCTTGCAAACTGGAATCCATACATCCTGAGGCTGCATTCATTGTAGCAGGGGATTTTAACAAGGCTAATCTGAAAACAAGACTCCCTAAATTGTATCAGCATATCGATGGCACAACCAGGGCTGGCAAAACCTTGGATCACTGCAATTCTAACTTCCGCGACGCATATAAGGCCCTGCCCCACCCTCCTTTCAGAAAAGCTGATCACGACTCCATTTTGTTGATCCCTGTCTACAGACAGAAACTAAAACAAGAAGCTCCCACGCTGAGGTCTGTTCAACGTTGGTCCGACCAATCTGATTCCACACTCCAAGACTGCTTCCATCACGTGGACTGGGATATGTTTCGTATTGCGTCAGATAACAACATTGACGAATACGCTGATTCGGTGTGCAAGTTAGAGAGAAATAGGATACGGCACGGGTCAAAATGATTGATTGATGACCATACGTCATGATGACGTGTACATGTCTGAATATGGGCCTCCACCCCCCCCCCAGTTCATGTGGTCCCTTGTAAGAGGGTGTGTGTTATTTTATATATCTATGGTATGCTTTGAAGTAGTCCTGTTGTTTGATGTCTAGGGGGCTGGTTGAACTGGGGAGGGTGGGGGTTGAGTGTTTGAACTTTTGGGACCGTGTATGTCCCCCCCACCCCCAGTTTTATCTCCCTTATGGTTGTTATCTATGAAGTAGGAATGTCCAGGGTTATGTATCTGGGGCCTAGGCTTTATAAATGTCCAGAACAAGCCATTTTTAAGACCTGAATATTAAACATGTAAAATATGTCTACAAGGGGAATTCTCGGAGTGCTCTGTAGCTCATGTCATGAATCCAACGGCAAAAGCCTGGAGGATATTTTGCTTGAGGCTCCAGAATGTTTTAAAGGATTTTTGTGTACAAGCGAGGGACATATTTCGTACATATTCAACCCGGAGGAATCTACGGTTAAGATATTCACAGACAGCGTGTCCCAACCCTGTTATCGTGCAGAACCCGAGCCTTTTTCTCCAGCGCTAAGGATGCGAGAATGGCTTAAAATAAGGCTAGCTTTGTGTCAAATGGAACACGCCCTGAGTGCTTCAAGGCTGCCCGGATATGCGTTGGAAGAACAAGTCTGTGGACGAAATGATCTAATGGCTCTGAGAGTCACTTCCATGGGGTATACCCCGGACTACCCCTACGTCATGATGACGCGTGCATGTTTAAATATGTGCCCCCGCCCCGGCCCCCCTGTTCGTGTGGTCATGTGTTAGAGGGTGTTTGTTATTTTATATCTATATGTCATGCCTCCCACTCCCAGCTTTATCTGCCTTATGGTTGTTATCTATGAAGCAGGAATGTCCAGGGTTATGGATCTGGGGCCTAGGCATTATAAATGTCCAGAACAAGCCATTTTTAAGACCTGAATGTGTGTGTGTGTGGGGGGGTGTTAGAAACAAGGAATGTGTGTGTGTGTGTGTGTGTTAGAAACAAGGAATGTGTGTGTGTGTTAGAAACAAGGTCCCTTGGCATTGTGTCCATTTCAGGCTTTAAACAACAATTAAACAGCCATCTAAATAATGTTTCTCAGCCTAGTTTCCTATTTAGTTATCTTTATATGTACAGGCACAGAGCTTCCAGATGGCTCTTTCCTAAGGATTTTCAGTGCATGTACACACGGGGAGATTAGAACCCCAAAGAAAAGATCCTAAAGGTACTTTCAGATTCAGGTTTATCATGACAGCCGCTTTATGAAAGGCGTTTACTTATGGCTAAACAGCTTCTACACAGCTTATTAATTAATGCTGTGGGATGAAATTAGGTGTTTCTAGGAGGTCTTAAACAGATCTACAGTGAAACAAACATGTACACTCTACACACATATTTATTGACTTAAAAAGACCACAGTAACATGACAGAATTTGTGCAAATGCGACGAAATCTGCTAGTGGATATTAAATGTACAACAGTAGTATTCGGTAACACGCAATACGTGTTAAACATGTGGCACATGCAATCAGGACAGCCTCTTTATGAAAGTCCTTTAACTATGGCTGAACAGTTTTCTACACATCTTATTAATTAATGATGTGGGCATACCCAGGATTTACAGGCAGGACATTTGATCTACACAGGGAGGGAAAACTTACGGAGTTATGATGGAGCGGGCAAACGTCTTTGAGTTGGTGAATTCGAAACGGATAATGGTCGTGTAGCTCCCTTCAGTAACCACGAGCACAACCGTTCCTTGATTTTAACTGGCGGCTTTTAGTGAGAATTATCACCTTCTGTGAGAACTATAAAGTAAATGAAAAATACAGTTAAGCACACTCTTACAACCTTATCTTACGAGTGACTTATTAGCTTGGTATAACCCTGAAGTGCTTACATACATAAACAACAGTTTAACCGGCGTTATAACGGGTTCAGATTAAACACATGAATAAAGGAAAAAATACCGCATTGGCTGCTTATTACAGAAGGGAGGAAATCAAACTTCACACTTATTATTCCTTGCATGAATTCACACTTCAGCCTAACATACACTCTTCAACCTTTATGAATTACCCCCGATGACATGAAAACTTAGCTAACGCAGCGCAGCATTGCCTTCCCTCCAAAAGTGTGTTGCTACAATAAGGATCCCCGTTACAACAGTATTAGCTACGTAGTTCCGCGTGTATTATCATTTCCCCAGCACAGCGGACACACAAACAATTCAAACAAAAGACAACGACATAACCTGTAAGTCTAACTGTCAGTTACAGGTCGGGGCTAACAGGACCCTTTATCTGTAAGAAATAGTAAACATCTTGGAATTATAACATGTGTTAAAATGTAGGTACTAAATATTTTGAATTAAATCACTGGTTTTAAAAATGTATCTCACGCTTTAACGATAGGGGAAGAGGTCATTTCATATTTCGGTTTAGGGGGGGTTATTAACTTTATGGAAAGCAATATTCACACAAACAACACCGCTTAGAGCAGCTTGGAGATTATTAGCCATGTAAGTGGGGAGCAAAAGAGCGGATTTACCTCTACGGTCAAATGCATCTATAGTTTTTTAATGAAGGGGTCGCTGCATTCATTTAGATTATTTCAACATAGTCTAGAACCAGTAAGAACATAGATTGAATGATCGGCTTTGTGCTATTGAGCAAGAGGCCTGACCCATTTCTATGTAAGAAGCCACACTTTTTATATTCAGCTTCTGAATTAACTAAATCATAAATATGTTTTTAAGTCAGCTTAATAGCTTGATACACTTTAATCATTAGAATAATTTGCATAATGTAGTTCAGATAGAGCACGAGCAGCAGGGCGGGCGATAGAGTACACAACTGTATCAACTGCTTGAATTTCTGACAAAATAATATTATCAATGTATACAATATATCTGTTTTAGACCTACCAACATAGAACACAATAGTGTATATCATGGGTAACTACCGTTTTCATGGTTAATTGATAGGTGTTCAATTCTGTGGACTGAGAATCCAAAATACTTTGCACAACATATACTTTAACCATAAAAACGGTAGTTACCCATGATATAAAAAGTGTGGCTTCTTACATAGAAATGGGTCACTGATATCTCAAAGTGCTGTACAGAAACCCAGCCTAAAACCCCAAACAGCAAGCAATGCAGGTGTAGAAGCACGGTGGCTAGGAAAAACTCCCTAGAAAGGCCAAAACCTAGGAAGAAACCTAGAGGAACCAGGCTATGTGGGGTGGCCAGTCCTCTTCTGGCTGTACCGGGTGCAGATTATAACAGAACATGGCCAAGATGTTCAAATATTCATAAATGACCAGCATGGTCGAATAATAATAAGGCAGAACAATAATAATAATAATTATGTCCCCTTAGTGGTTCATCATGTCAGCAAATGGGAATATGTTCCATAATCCATGTTTAATTACATTACTGCAAATTGTCCACTGATATTGGTGCAATTTCTTACCCCTTCTGGCTGTATGAAAGTTAATTTCCTCTCAGACACACACATTTGTTCTTTGATATTATGAAGGTAATTTATGTCAAATGTACTTTCCCCACTCATTCACCCCATCTCTTTAAATTGCTTACGCATATTCAGTGGCCTGACTGCATCCAGACTATGTCAAAGGCCCATCCTGGTAGATCTGAACTTAATGCAGTATGGAGTGATCAGATGACAGAAGTCACATTTAGGTGCCCGGTGTAAATGAGGCCATAGATGCTCCATAACCATTACTTTGAATGTTTTATATATTATGACTAAATGTGTTTATTTCTGTGTTGCAGGGGCAGTCAAGAAATAAAACAGCAAGGCCACAGGACATGACATAAGCAGAGCTGCGGAGACCACCTCAAGCCCTTGGTAGAGCCACCACGCCTTCAGCAGGCTTGAAAAGTGGGATTGATACTGATTTTCATACTAAGAGGGACCAAGAGTCTGTTGATTGGTCGGTCATTGGGTTCATTTCTTGAACACAATTCAAGCTTTATTTATACAGCACATGTCAGACATGGATGCAACACAATGGCTTCACAGGTAAAAAAAAATAAAAATAAATGAAAATAAACAAATATTTAGTACACAAACATTAGTCTTTCAGTTGTTAGTCTTATGAGCACCCTAAGGAAATTCCATTGATTAAAATATTAATTGGATGCAAAATCTGATCCAAAATATAGGATTGTTTTTTTAGGAGTTCTCAAAGACACTATGGAGGTGTCCACTGAAAGTTGACGAGTAACAACAACTGGGACATAAGACACCCACCATGAGACCCACCAAATCTGCCCAGGAAAAGGTAGACAAAAGAAAAACCAACACCAAACTTAAAGACAGGAAGCAAACTGAAAAATGTGGTTAAAATAATTTATTATCTTCAATACCATTCATTCTTTACAACTCATAATTTACATAAATACTCAAATAATGGTATTTTAATTAAACTAATTAAACTAAACATAAATCCCAAACAAAACCTCAGGCGAGCATCTTCCCTCCCCGTCACCCTATCTGCCCGTCCCTAATCTATCCTCTTACAAATCTAAATGACACCCAGCCCTAAACCCCCCCTTCCACCTCTCCCGAGCAGCATGCTGCCCCCACTTCCTCTCCTCCCTCTTCATCCTCCCCCTCAAATCTCCTTCCACCCTCCTCACTATCCCTTCCACCCCCCAATCTCTCCCTGTCTTCACCATGTTCTGCCTTACAATATCCTATTATAAAAGCCCTAATCCTCACCTTAACTAAATCCCACCACTCTAACACCCCCTCGCACATGGACCGGAGGCCGTCAAGCCTCCAAAAGAAACAAAAAAAATGCGTCAACGAAAGCCTGCTCCTCCAGTATATCCCGATCTAACTTCCAGTACCCCCTACCGAAGAGGCAGACTGGCGACCCCACCTGCAGGAACACCCCGTCGTGATCTGTGAAGAAAACAGGCAACAGCCGCCCAGACAACTGACCCAAAGACCTGGATATAAAAATGTAGTCGAGCCTCCGCGCAACCCCCCCTGGAGTTGCGCCATGTAGGACCGACCATTGCCGGAGTAGTGTGCAGGCCACCATCAACCAGACCATGGCAAGCCATTAGCCCAGAGATGGCACCTGCACTGCTATCACCGCCTACCCCTAAATCTATATTAAAATCCCCTCCTATCACCAAGTGCCTGTTTGTAACACACAGGGGCGCCAGACAGTCCACCATCTCCCTCCTGTCTGCCGCCACCTGTGGCCCATACACCCCAATTAACCTATATCTAGCTTCTCTATACTTGACATCTATCCCCAAAACTCTACCCTGCATTATTACAAAAGTGTTCTCTATTTTAACCTCTCTATGCCCACACAAAATCCCTACTCCTGTTGAGTGCACCCCTCCTATGCCCCAAAAAGATTCCCCCTTATCCCACTCACTCTTAAATCTACACACATCCCCACCATCCCTCAGGTGAACCTCCTGTAAAAAACAGAAATCAAACCCTACACCCTCTAAATAACAAAAAACCGCCCTCCTTTTAACATTATTCCTTAACCCCCTAACATTTAGACTAAAAAAGGAAACAGAACTATTCATTTAATTATTTACAACAAATAAAACCCCCAAAAACCAAAGAAAAAACAGGAGACTCACCCGATGCTCCCCTGGTCCATCTCCACCGGCGGGGACGTCCTCTCCTCTCCTGACGCCCTCCCCGTCCTCCATCCCAACCCATGACCCAGGCAGTGTGTTGGGTCCTCCCTCCCCACCCACCATCCCCCCCTCCCTGTTTGCCTCGTGGCTGCATGTAGGGGACCCCATCTCCTCAAACAGGAGTTGGGATCCCTCTAGCAAACAGCCCACCGACCCCTCACTGGAGTCATCCACTAAAATGCAAGGGGCTGAGGCAAACCGGGAGGACAAATTACCCCCCGCCACTCTCTTAGCCTCCCCCTCCACACCCCCCTCCCTCTCACTTCCTGCAAAGCTCCCCCTCTTCATCCCTTTCTTCTTTGGTGAAGGAGGTAGCGGGGAGACACAACGTCCCATCCCCGCTAAATCCTCCACCAAATCCCTAATTTCGACCTCGAGGAAGCCTGGCAGGCTGTCCCCCATCTCCCCCCTTCCCACCCCCTCCCACCTCCACTCCTCCCTCCTTCTCTGTCACTGTCCCCGTTCCCTCTTCCACTCCTTCTCGCACCACTGTCCCCTTCACCGCTCCTTTACGTTCTTCTGCCTTCTTTTCCTTCTCCTCTTCTTTTCCACTCTTTCCTTCTTCCCGCCCCTTTCTTCTCATTTCTTCCTTCTTTCCATCCTCTTCTCTTGCCTCCTTTTCCCCTGTGCCATCCGTACAATCCGCATGCGTCCTTTCTTTCCTCCCCCCATCCCCCGCTCCCCCCCCAGCTGCA
This sequence comes from Oncorhynchus gorbuscha, assembly GCF_021184085.1. NCBI lineage: Eukaryota > Metazoa > Chordata > Actinopteri > Salmoniformes > Salmonidae > Oncorhynchus > Oncorhynchus gorbuscha. The sequence goes on along the minus strand of NW_025748224.1, from coordinate 12,369 downwards.
GACGGGTATGACCTGTGACGAGCCGGGCAATCACGCCACAGGTGTTCTCTGGAGCCACACCCGTGGCAAGCCTTGGGCTCCTCACACTCCCTGGCCTCGTGCTCTTCCGACCCACAAAACCGACATTTCTTGTTACTGCATGAGGCCAGGGTATGGCCGTAGGCCATACAACGCCTGCAGAACGGGGGCTGACGTGCATAGTATAGGGTTCTCCTGTCAGCCCCCAGGGAGAACATTGCCGGAGGATGGAGGTAGCCATCCACACTCTTCGGGGACTCCCTGAGTAACGCCTGGAAACCTCTCTTCCCATTCCAGGAACCCAGGGAGTCCCTGAGGTACCTCGCTGAGGAGACATTGTCCATGTACCTCCCCAGAAAGGCCCTCACTTCTTTGTCCTTCACGTGCGGATTATACATGGTTACGGTGACCACCCTGAAGTTGTTTCTTGCCAGGCTGGTCACCGTGTAATGACACAGGGGACCTTCTTCTTTCCCTTCCGTCACCGTCTTCATAATCTCATTGTGTTTTTCTTCCAAATATAGGGTTACATCAAACCCCTTCTCCATTGGGTTCCCCTGAAGGCATAGAACATCTTTAACCTTCAATTTTAGGTGCCCCATTAGGATGTTCCTCCCGAAGGTTTCTCTCCCCCAAGGCTCCATCTCTTTTCCCCGCCAAGAAAAGCGCACCGTGTTGACCAGTCCAATCCCCGGAACCGACGGTCCAGATGTACTTTGCGCCATCTCCTCACGGACGATGGCGCACCCGTCCCACCACCTCAAACTTATAAACAGGAAGCAAATCAAAAAAGGTGGAGCAACTAAAGGTGTTGACTCTCCACATCTATCAAGACAACTGGAGCACTGGCCAGACACTCTTAAATAGAACATGGACCAGCTCAGGTGAAACACCTTCCCACTAACGAGACGGACAAGCCAGCACAGGTGTAACACATACTGACACACCAATCAGTGCATCCTACGTGCTAACGAGCTACACGTATTAACGAGCTATATGTGCTAACGAGCCATATACGTGCTAACGAGCCATATACGTGCTAACGAGCCATATACGTGCTAACGAGCCATATACGTGCTAACGAGCCATATACGTGCTAACGAGCCATATACGTGCTAAAGTCCAACCTCAAAACATAAATGGAAAAACCATTTAAGACAACCCCTTTAAGACAACAAATATATCCTATATTTTTGTTGGACAAGTTTGCTCACCACCAACAGAAAACAACATACATTTCACATTATAATCAACTTCAATGATTCACCTTCACCAATATAAACATGGTGTCTACTGGCTGTCAACAATTAAAAACAAGAAGAAATAAAAACATTTCTAAATAATAATATACAATCGTATACATTTTTTTCTCCTTTTTCTTTCTATACAATTCTAAAACTCACTAGCTTCTAGAACTGTCCTCCCCTTGGAACGAGCCCAAACAAAACTAATCTCCAATACAGGAAAAACGTACAGTCAAAATAAACTGTGATCCATTGCAACTCACTGCCTAAACGCAAAACACAATTTTTTAAATTTATTTTACCCCTTTTCCCCCCCAATTTCGTGGTATCCAATTGTTTAGTAGCTACTATCTTGTCTCATCGCTACAACTCCCGTAAGGGCTCGGGAGCGACGAAGGTTAAAAGTCATACGTCCTCCGATACACAACCCAACCAAGCCGAACTGCTTCTTAACACAGCGCGCATCCAACCCTGAAGCCAGCTGCACAAATGTGTCGGAGGAATCACCGTGCACCTGGCAACCTTGGTTAGCGCGCACTGCGCCCGGCCCGCAACTGGAGTCGCTGGTGCGCGATGAGTCAAGGATATCCCTACCGACCAAGCCCTCCCTAACCCGGACAACGCTGGGCCAATTGTGCGTCGCCCCACGGACTTACCGGTTGCTTAACCACTAAGCCACCCGGGAGTCCCAACACAAATCTTTTTGACTGCCCGCCCTTGAGGCAATCAGCAACCAAGTTGTCCTTACCACGGACATGTCTGATTTCAAGAGGAAACTCTTGCAATATCCGTAGTAACTTTCCACCTCACTGCAGAGCTTCTCTCCCTTTTCAGGATTCACGAGATAGGCATGTTGTTGGATCGGGCCCCAGTCCCCAATGTCATGCTCTAGTACATTTGGGTTGGCACATCTGAGAAGGAACCCTGATATTTTAAAAGCACAAAGTCAATATAATGTCAATATTTCACAATGTCAATATAATTGTACACAAAAATTGTCAGCTGGTTGCATAATTATGATTACTAAATGATACATAAATTGTAAATATGAAAATCAAAAGAAATGTAAACCCCTTTGTTAATATGTATTAGCAATACTGAACTTAATGGTGAGACATGGAATAATTAAACATGTATCTTTTGTCAGGCTGAATGTTTTAAATGAGGTGATTTGAGACATGCTTCTTCAGTAGTGCAATAAAGACAATTAGCATTTGAATGTTGTAAAGAAATACTGGAGGGATGTAGGATTGTTAATAAAATTGATTAGACCAATTTATTACACTGCATCCATGTGTATAGTCTGCAAGTATGTTGAAATTAAGTTGTTTTCAAGTCATTGAAAAATCTACCCAAAAAGACATCTTTTCAACCGAATATATATTGGACGTCGGGCATAGTCTTATTTTCAGCGTCTTTTCAATTACATTTAGCTAAATTGGAATAGCGCAATGTCAAAACACAGTTTTAACGTGTCCAAATTAATAACCAAAATGCAGAAACAGTTTGTGATATATTGAAAACCTAAACATTTGGGAGTGTTTCATTGTGATTCCAGTGGGTCACCAATGTGGTAAACTGCTAGCTACATTGTGATTCCAGTGGCTCACCAACGTGGTAAACTGCTAGCTACATTGTGATTTCAGTCGATCACCAACGTGGTAAACTGCTAGCTACATTTTGAAGTGTTGCATTTAAATTCCAGTGGGTCACCAACGTGGTAAGTGTAACAAACTCTTTTTTGTTAGTCACTTTTTGTTCAATCACATAAATAGTAACTCTTTCAATTCAGAGCCTGGATTGTTTCCATGAGGCTAAAATCAATTGAACAGGGGGCAAACATTTAGGGTTCTACGTTGACATTCATTAAAATACTACTGATATAATGTTAAAATAATCTACATTGTGACATTATTTCATTGATATCATGAAACAACTCCTTCATGTATTTTCTGATGTTTGATCAGAGATCTTTTACTAGAGTATCTCTTCCCACATTGATCACAGCTATAAGGTTTCTGTCCTGTGTGTGTTCTCTGGTGTACAGTCAGTTGGCCAGATTGACCAAAACTCTTCCCACATTGATCACAGCTATAAGGTTTCTGTCCGGTGTGTGTTCTCTGGTGTACAGTCAGTTGGCCAGATTGACCGAAACTCTTCCCACATTGATCACAGCTAAAATATTTCTCTCCTGTGTGTGTTCTCTGGTGTATAGTTAGTTTGCTAGATGTAGTAAAACTCTTCCCACATTGATCACAGCCATAAGGTTTCTCTCCTGTGTGTGTTCTCTGGTGTATAGTTAGATTGCTAGATGTAGTAAAACTTTTCCCACATTGATCACAGCCATAAGGTTTCTCTCCTGTGTGTGTTCTCTGGTGTATAGTTAGATTGCTAGATGTAGTAAAGCTTTTCCCACATTGATCACAGCTATAAGGTTTTTTTCTCCTGTGTGTCCCCGCTGGTGTCCTATCAGGCTGCTTAAGTGAGAAAAACTCGTCCCACATTGATAACAGCCAAAAGGTTTCTCTCCAGAATGTATTCTCTGGTGTGATTTCAGGGTTTCTAGCAGAATAAATCTCTTTCCACATTGATCACAGGCGTAAGGTTTCTCTCCCGTGTGTGTACTCTGGTGTATAGTTAGATAGCTAGATGTAGTAAAACTCTTCCCACATTGATCACAGCCATAAGGTTTCTCTCCTGTGTGTATCCTCTGGTGTATAGTTAGATTGCTAGATGTAGTAAAACTCTTCCCACATTGATCACAGCTATAAGGTTTCTCTCCTGTGTGAATTCTTTGATGTATTTTAAGGTTTGATGAAGAGTTCAATCTTTTCCCACAGTCAGAGCAGCAGTGAGATTTCGTTCCTGTGGGTCTCTGCTGGTGTTTCTTGAGGAGTTCTGATCTGGAGAGTCTTTTCTCTGCCTCGTCAGCATCATGATGTTGCTGAGGCTCCCCAGAGGATCCACGATAGTCACATCTCTCTACTGTGTGAACGACAAAGTCAGACAGATGGTTAAAGGCCCACAACAGCAGAAATCCACTGTTTATTTGAGGTAAAAGGTGATGCTCAGAGCGTACCCATGAAGTTGTACATCAATTGACATCTGTTAAATTTGATAATTAAGACAGTCAAGACAGCAACAATAGTCAGATTTAGTCATAAGTAAATCATCGATGATTGCAGGCTAGAACGTTTTCAAGTTGTTGAAATCCTAAGCAGTGTGCCAGACGACTTTTGGTCTCCAATAGGCCCCTTACTGTGTTTGCTAAAACTGCGGCACGAGGGCAATGCACACACAATTTGGTTGCAGAAACTCCTCCATGCTAATGAGGAAACCGCTAGTTATGGATGTGGTATATCTGCCTGGAGCCAAAATGGTGAGCGAAGATTTTAGATTTCCACAATGTATTCTGAACACTACAGCGCAAGATCAGGAATGCTACTCAAGGAAACCTCCATTAAGCTCTGTGTCTAAGTAATTCATCACCAGGGAGTTCTCATAGGCTGACAGCAAATATAGCCTCCATTTACAGGTTGATTATGAGTGTATTTCACACTACTTTTGGATTATACAGTGGGGCAAAAAAGTATTTAGTCAGCCACCAATTGTGCAAGTTCTCCCACTTAAAAAGATGAGAGAGGCCTGTAATTTTCATCATAGGTACACTTCAACAATGACAGACAAAATGAAAAAAAAATCCAGAAAATCACATTGTAGGATTTTTAATGAATTTATTTGCAAATTATGGTGGAAAATAAGTATTTGGTCACCTACAAACAAGCAAGATTTCTGGCTCTCACAGACCTGTAACTTCTTCTTTAAGAGGCTCATCTGTCCTCCACTCGTTACCTGTATTAATGGGACCTGTTTGCACTTGTTATCAGTATAAAAGACACCTGTCCACAACCTCAAACAGTCACACTCCAAACACCACTATGGCCAAGACCAAAGAGCTGTCAAAGGACACCAGAAACAAAATTGTAGACCTGCACCAGGCAGGGAATACTGAATCTGCAATAGGTAAGCAGCTTGGTTTGAATAAATCAATTGTGGGAGACATTATTAGGAAATGGAAGACATACAAGACCACTGATAATCTCCCTCAATCTGGGGCTCCACGCAAGATCTCACCCCGTGGGGTCAAAATGATCACAAGAACGGTGAGCAAAATCCCAGAACCACACGGGGGGACCTAGTGAATGACCTGCAGAGAGCTGGGACCAAAGTAACAAAGCCTACCATCAGTAACACACTACGCCGCCAGGGACTCAAATCCTGCAGTGCCAGACGTGTCCCCCTGCTTAAGCCAGTACATGTTCAGGCCCATCTGAAGTTTGCTAGAGAGCATTTGGATGATCCAGAAGAAGATTGGGAGAATGTCATATGGTCAGATGAAACCAAAATATAACTTTTTAGTGAAAACTCAACTCGTCATGTTTGGAGGACAAAGAATGCTGAGTTGCATCCAAAGAACACCATACCTACTGTGAAGCATGGGGGGTGGAAACATCATGCTTTGGGGCTGTTTTTCTGCAAAGGGACCAGGACGACTGATCCGTGTAAAGGAAAGAATGAATGGGGCCATGTATCGTGATATTTTGAGTGAAAACCTCCTTCCATCAGCAAGGGCATTGAAGATGAAACGTGGCTGGGTCTTTCAGCATGACAATGATCCCAAACACACCACCCGGCAACGAAGGAGTGGCTTCGTAAGAAGCATTTCAAGGTCCTGGAGTGGCCTAACCAGTCTCCAGATCTCAACCCCATAGAAAATCTTTGGAGGGAGTTGAAAGTCCGTGTTGCCCAGCAACAGGCCCAAAACATCACTGCTCTAGAGGAGATCTGCATGGAGGAATGGGCCAAAATACCAGCAACAGTGTGTGAAAACCTTGCAAAGACTTACCGAAAACGTTTGACCTCTGTCATTGCCAGCAAAGGGTAAATAACAAAGTATTGAGATAAACTTTTGTTATTGACCAAATACTTATTTTCCACCATAATTTGCAAATAAATTCATTAAAAAACCTACAATGTGATTTTCTGGATTTTTTTTCTCCATTTTGTCTGTCATAGTTGAGTGTGTACCTATGATGAAAATTACAGGCCTCTCATCTTTTTAGTGGGAGAACTTGCACAATTGGTGGCTGACTAAATACTTTTTTGCCCCACTGTAATTGTAAGGCTTGCTTGAATCACCTGCTTAAAATGTTTGTGTTATTGTCTCAAATCAACTGCTTTATAGTTAAAGAAATACTTCAACCAGTAAAATTCTCTCTGGCTAGCTTTGCGATCAGCCTGAAAATAAGGGTTTGTACACTAAGTGTTTAACAAATTGGCACATTACTGCACCTAACAATAACATAGACCTACTGTAGGACCCATAACTCCATCCAACAATAACATAGACCTAAGACTATAAATAATTTAATATTTCAGGTGAAACATGGAAACTAAAATGTCTTTGTCATGACATTTCATAACCAGATAATTTTGTGAATAATCCCACTAGACTACTCTGTAATGGGTTGTCATTCTAAATGTCCCGAATGAGGGAAAATAGCTCTGTGTGTTGTACAATAGCCTATCCATCAAGGGACAATTCTTTACACATTATGAGCTAAGTATCTCTGTGTCCAAACAGACTTATATGACCCTACAGTAAATCAAGCAGACAATAACACATCACAAACATCAATTTGTTAGGGATGTTGGGTCCAACGTGGAGCACGGCATAACTGTCTTTACCAGAGTAATGAATGAAGAAGCACTTTGGTTGTTGTTGCATGTCATGATGTTTGTCATGTGACTGTCATTCAGAAAATGATTTCCTGGATCAGCTGATGATAGTTGAACATGTGACTGTAACTAAACAGCTATAGTATTAAGAATGATGTGTAATTATTGAAGAACCCACATTAATGACAGTGTCCATTTGGGTTTTGTCAATAAAGTTAAGGTGACTAGGTTAGAACCATTGGATTTAGCTAACTCTGAAATTATTTAGGATTTCTGTGCCCATGAAAACGGTTTTCCCAAAATAATATAAGGAGACACTAAATGTTCCGTAGTTAGAGAGCATTTCAGAGATCTGAATACAAAACACTGTCCTAACAGGACAATAACCTAAACCACAAGGCCAAATCTTCACTGGAGGAGCTTACCAAGATGACATTGAATGTTCCTGAGTGGACTAGTTACCGTTTGGACTTAAATCGTCTTGAAAGTCTTTAGCAAGACTTGAAAATGGCTTTTTAGCAATGATTAACAACCAACTTGACAGAACAAGAAGGATTTAAAAAGGAATAATGAATTTCACATGAAGATCAGTTTCCTGTTGGATGACATCGCGATATCCTATCGAAGCCAACTCATTGAATGCCTTAGTATGACATCACTCACTCCTAGTTTGCAGTTGTCTAAAAAATACATTTAGCTCAAAAAATGTATTTGTTTCCCTTTAGTGTGTTTATACTTTACTGTATTTATATATCACTTTTTTCTTTTTTGTTTTTATCACTGGAGTACGTCATGAACAATTCCGACAGTACAAAAACATATTCAAGTGTAGTGCCCTTTTAAAATCACACATTCGTTTAACAATTGCAGAGTTTTGAGTCCCTGTTTTTTAAGATAGTGCTCACTGTATTTACTGGTGTTAATCAGATCAATGTCCCTGTTCTATAAGATAGTACTCACTGTATTTACTGGTGTTAATCAGATCTCCAGTCTTCTCTTCTTCGTCCTCCTCTAATGTGACAATAATCTCCCCTCTTCATCCTTCATTCCAAAAACGTCTTCATCTTCTTTCACTTCAGCCTCTATTCCAAAAAAAACTGCATCCTCCTCTTCTTTCACAGTAACATCCTCCTCCTCTTTCACTCTGAACGCGTCTTCCTCCTCATCTTTCACGGTAACAGCCTCACCCTCTACTTGTTTTTGTATTTTAACAGCCTCCTCTTCCTCCTCTTTTACCAGAGCTTCTTTCTCCGTCCAGCAGAGAAAAGGAGGAGAGTAGTTTACTGAACTCATGTTCGGGGATAATAGCTAATTAGCATTAGCTACCAAGACTAGTGCTAACTTAACCAGCCAGCTAGTTGACTTACAACGTAAATATTAAAATAAATGGGCATCTAGTTGTTTCCACATAAGTATGTTTAAATCATAGTGGCAATTAAACCACGAAATTGTCTAAAGATCTTGAATGTTCCGACTTTGTTGTCTAGCGAGCTACCGAGATGGCTGCAGTTGTTCCGTCCACGAGATTATACGTGACACTGGAAACATCGCCTGAAAGACACATATCGCCATCTGCTGTCTGGAGGGAGGAAACGCAGTTGAGGAGGGAAAACTTTTTTTTTTATTCTTCATTGAATTATAATATTATAAAGCAGTTTAGGGAAACCTTTTTTTCTCTCCATTAAATATGAATATTATATCAACACGTACAAAGAGCAACAAGTGTTGTTTGATTAGTTCAGATTTTTTATGAGAATTTAAAACATTACTCCACATCTGTATTTCTGATTCAGTCAAATATCAAAATATATATATCAAATATATAAAAAATAAGCACCTAGTTATTGATACCCTTGATCAATATGAGCAAAAAATGTATGTATAAAATAAATCAACTTTACCCACTACCAGGATATTTTAGCCCAAAACCAGGTTACCTCTCTGCTAGGAGGCTGGAACTTGGCCATAAGTGGATCTTGCAGCAAGACACATCAACATCCAGAAATAAACTGTTAATTTGGCACAAATTCAACATTTTTTATGGCCATCTCAGTCTTCGGACTTAAACTCCATTGAAAACCTGTGGTTTGAATTGAACAGGGCAGTCCACAAGCGCAGACTAAATAAATCAAGGACCTGGAGAGATCAAGTAAAGAGGACCTCTACATGCTTTGTAAGTAGGAAAACTTGCAAAATTGGCAGTTTCAAATACTTGTTCTCCCCACTGTATATAAAGAACAGACTAGGTCTTATACTGCTCCTACATGGTGTAACAATACATCACGTAGATGTATATAATGAACAGACTAGGTCTATACTGCTCCTACATGGTGTAACAATACATCATGTTGACGTATATAATGAAAAGACTAGGTCTATACTGCTTTTGTAAACAGTGTGTGGGCCTTGATCTTTAACAACGCTTTTGTAAACATTGTGTGGTCCTCCTTGTTCATTAACAAAGCTTTTGTAAACATTGTGTGGTCCTCCTTGTTCATTAACAAAACTTTTGTAAACAGTGTGTGGTCCTTCTTGTTCTTTATCAAAGCTTTTGTAAACAGTGTGTGGGCCTTGTTCATTAATAAAGCTTTTGTAAACAGTGTTGTTGCATAACAATCAGGCAGTAGAACAACAATAATCACCACCCTCTTGACCAATCTTCCCTCCCCCTAACATTGGGTTTGATTCAGACCCTGTCAGTGTGCCAGGTGGACATGGGGTTTGATTCAGACCCTGACAGTGTACCAGGTGGACATTGGGTTTGATTCAGACCCTGTCAGTGTGTCAGGTGAACATTAGGTTTGATTCAGACCCTGTCAGTGTACCAGGTGGACATTGGGTTTGATTAAGACCTTCCCCGCATGGCCAGAAATGTATTCCAAGGTCAGTAACTAATAACCACAGAACCACCACAGACCTTTCATGCACCCCCTCAGACACCATTCACAATACTGGCTGAGGTACGAGTAAAAGATTAAATGTTATTTCCTAACCATTCACAATGCTGGCTGAGGTACAAGTAAAACATGACATATTATTTCCTAACAATTCACAATGCTGGCTGAGGTACGAGTAAAACATGACATATTATTTGCTAACCATTCACAATGCTGGCTGAGGTACAAGTAAAACATGACATATTATTTCCTAACAATTCACAATGCTGGCTGAGGTACGAGTAAATCATGACATATTATTTCCTAACCATTCACATTGCTGGCTGAGGTACGAGTAAATCATGACATATTATTTCCTAACAATTCACAATGCTGGCTGAGGTACGAGTAAATCATGACATATTATTTCCTAACCATTCACAATGCTGGCTGAGGTTTGAGTAAAACATGACATATTATTTCTTAACCATTCACAATGCTGGCTGAGGTTTGAGTAAAACATGAAGTATTATTTCCTAATTGTCAAAAAATCCCCACTCCTTTATCAACCTGCCGCTCACTGTTTAACCAGAATAACATGAGTTGTGCCCTTAATTAGGATAGGGCTGTCTACTGCCCCCGCTGGAGTAATTGCGTGCCCATGGTAAACATAATTATTTTTTGTCAAAAGTTGCTAATATATGCAAATAAAAAATATTATTGAATAGAAAACACTCTAAAGCTTTTAAAACCGTTTAAATTGTGTCTCTGTGTAAAAGCAGAACTCTCAAAATATGCATTCTCCCAAACTATCTCTTCTCATCAGAAAACTTATGCCACCTTTGAGTCATCACAGACACCCTCCACAAACAGTTACCGCTCCCAGAACAGTCTCCACGTGTTCAGCGTGATCTCAGCTTTCAATGGGGCTTGTCATTGTGAGAATCGCCTGCTCGCGAGAGTTTGAGCACGCGGTATGCTCCCAGTCAATCAAAAACAGCTGTCACTTTTCTGTGCGCAGGGTAAAGTACTCTCTTTCTTCCAAGATCGATTGAACGGTGCCTGTGTTTCTGTTTGTTCTCAAAATTGCTGTACACCTTTATAACATGTTAAAGCTTGGTTATGAAGTTAGTTTGACAAGTTAACTAGACATATAATATATAATTTCAACGTTTTGGTGCGCAACTACATCAATTTTGCGTAAATTTTGACCGAAATGTGGGTATTTTGAGAACCGAAAGACGTAGACTTGAAAACTAAATGCTGGTTTGGTAAGTATAATCCCTTCCAGGTCGTTTGATGGAAGAACAACAAAGGTAAGGGAATATTTAATGTATTCATTTTGGGTTTCTGTCGACTCCAAGATAAAGGAGTCATGATGCTACTGTGGGAGCGCCGACTCCATATTATAGTCTAGTGAATGCAAATGTAACGTTAAATTAAATGTAACAATGCAATTGCATTTAGAAGAAGTGTATCTTGCTATACATATGTAAAACATGCATATTTAGCCAAAGTTTATGATGTGTATTCCTTGTTGGCTGACGTTATCTGCCGGGGCTATTTCATTTCTCAGGACATTTGGGTAGCATTTTTTGAACGATGCATCATTGTAAACAGATATATATAGCATATTATTGAAAAAAAATGAATGTACTGTGTAACATGTTATATTACTGTCATCTGATGAAGATTTCAAAAGGTTAGTGAAATGATTTTTCTTTTAATCCTGCGTTTGTTGATTGCATATTTTTTCCTACTTGGCTATGCTAATGAGCTATGTCTGCGGTGGTGGTTTGACATAAATATGTGCTATGTTTTCGCTGTAAAACATTTTAGAAATCTGACTTGCTGGCTAGATAAACAACTTGTTTATCTTTCATTTGAGCTATTTTACTTGTTAATGTGTGGAGGTTAAATATTTTTAGGAATATTTCTTGCGTTCCCTGCGCCACATTCCAGCTGGGGGGGTGGGGGCGCGTGTCCAAATGGGAACTGGTGTCTCTAACAGGTTAACTGTTAGACTGTTAGTCCATAATCATATTTAGCTACTTAGATGTCATGTATTTTCATGTTATGCTCTCTATAATGAAACATCACCAAGTGAAATAAAGTTGATAAGATACTCTTAGACATTAAATAAAAAATGGTTGTTCAGAAATCATTCATTATTATGTTGCTCTGATGAAATGAACAAAATATTTCACAATCATTACCACTGCTGATATTCACATCAAATAATTACAAGGATCATATTTCTCAGTTGCATTGACCTGCAGACATCAGACACCACCTCTCTCATGCACATGTGACTGAAATGTAACCAATCAGAAAATCACTGAGACAATTTTGAAGGCCAAATAAAAAAACAGCACGTGTCTGCACATATCCAATTGATAATTCCAGTACAGTACATGTCTAGAGGGATAATTCCAGTACAGTACATGTGTAGAGGGATAATTCCAGTGCAGTACAGTGCATTTGTAGAGGGA
>NW_025748223.1:37500-38622 GCF_021184085.1 Oncorhynchus gorbuscha | reverse complement strand
AGAACTATCTGTTACTGGAATGGAATGGATGGTCTTTAACTAGAACTATCTGTTACTGGAATGGATGGTCTTTAACTAGAACTATCTGTTACTGGAATGGATGGTCTTTAACTAGAACTATCTGTTACTGGAATGGAATGGATGGTCTTTAACTAGAACTATCTGTTACTGGAATGGAATGGATGGTCTTTAACTAGAACTAACTGTTACTGGAATGGAATGGATGGTCTTTAACTTATCTGTTACTGGAATGGAAACTAGAACTAACTGTTACTGGAATGGAATGGATGGTCTTTAACTAGAACTAACTGTTACTGGAATGGAATGGATGGTCTTTAACTAGAACTATCTGTTACTGGAATGGATGGTCTTTAACTAGAACTAACTGTTACTGGAATGGAATGGATGGTCTTTAACTAGAACTAACTGTTACTGGAATGGATGGTCTTTAACTAGAACTAACTGTTACTGGAATGGAATGGATGGTCTTTAACTAGAACTAACTGTTACTGGAATGGATGGTCTTTAACTAGAACTAACTGTTACTGGAATGGAATGGATGGTCTTTAACTAGAACTAACTGTTACTGGAATGGAATGGATGGTCTTTAACTAGAACTAACTGTTACTGGAATGGAATGGATGGTCTTTAACTAGAACTATCTGTTACTGGAATGGATGGTCTTTAACTAGAACTAACTGTTACTGGAATGGATGGTCTTTAACTAGAACTATCTGTTACTGGAATGGATGGTCTTTAACTAGAACTATCTGTTACTGGAATGGATGGTCTTTAACTAGAACTGTGGTCCTTCTGTAGCTCAGTTGGTAGAGCATGGCGCTTGGGTTCGATCCGTGTGTAATGCTGTGTGTGTGTGTGTTCGTGTGTAATGCTGTGTGTGTGTGTGTTCGTGTGTAATGCTGTGTGTGTGTGTTCGTGTGTAATGCTGTGTTTGTGCGTTCGTGTGTAATGCTGTGTTTGTGTGTGTTTGACGGACACTAACAGCACGGACTTCGCAGAGCATGGCATCATGGGAGTAATAACGTTGCTATGCCAACCCCGTCTCCAGACCGGCGCCCCGTCTGGAGCAACAGGAAGTTAAGTCACCATCCCCTGACATCA
>NW_025748223.1:25000-32500 GCF_021184085.1 Oncorhynchus gorbuscha | reverse complement strand
GGTAGGAGCAAGCCCATGTAATGCTTTGTAGGTTAGCAGTAAAACCTTGAAATCAGCCCTTGCCTTGACAGGAAGCCAGTGTAGGGAGGCTAGCACTGGAGTAATATGATCAAATGTTTTGGTTCTAGTCAGGATTCTAGCAGCCGTATTTAGCACTAACTGAAGTTTATTTAGTGCTTTATCCAGGTAGCCGGAAAGTAGAGCATTGCAGTAGTCTAACCAAGAAGTGACAAAAGCATGGATTCATTTTTCTGCATAATTTTTGGACAGAAAGTTTCTGATTTTTGCAATGTTACATAAGATGGAAAAAAGCTGTCCTTGAAATGGTCTTGATATGTTCTTCAAAAGAGAGATCAGGGTCCAGAGTAACGCCGAGGTCCTTCAGTTTTATTTGAGACGACTGTACAACCATTAAGATTAATTGTCAGATTCAACAGAAGATCTCTTTGTTTCTTGGGACCTAGAACAAGCATCTCTGTTTTGTCTGAGTTTAAAAGTAGAACGTTTGCAGCCCTCCACTTCCTTATGTCTGAAACACATGCTTCTAGCGAGGGTAATTTTGGGGCTTCACAATGTTTCATTGAAATGTACAGCTGTGTGTCATCCGCATAGCAGTGAAAGTTAACATTATGTTTTCGAATGACAACCCCAAGAGGTAAAATATATAGTGAAAACAATAGTGGTCCTAAAACAGAACCTTGAGGAACACCGAAATTTACAGTTGATTTGTCAGATGACAAACCATTCACAGAGACAAACTGATAACTTTCCGACAGATAAGATCTAAACCAGGCCAGAACTTGTCCGTGTCGACCAATTTGGGTTTCCAATCTCTCCAAAAGAATGTGGTGATCGATGGTATCAAAAGCAGCACTAAGGTCTAGGTGGCTGGAACATTGTCCCCTGGTAGAACTGGTGCCAGTAACATTGTCCCCTGGTAGAACTGGTGCCAGTAACATTTTCCCCTGTAACATTGTCCCCTGGTAGAACTGGTGCCAGTAACATTGTCCCCTGGTAGAACTGGTGCCTGTAACATTGTCCCCTGGTAGAACTGGTGCCAGTAACATTGTCCGCTGTAATATTGTCCCCTGGTAGAACTGGTGCCAGTAACATTGTCCCCTGGTAGAACTGGTGCCTGTAACATTGTCCCCTGTAATATTGTCCCCTGGTAGAACTGGTGCCAGTAACATTGTCCCCTGGTAGAACTGGTGCCAGTAACATTGTCCCCTGGTAGAACTGGTGTCAGTAACATTGTCTCCTGGTAGAACTGGTGCCTGTAACATTGTCCCCTGGTAGAACGAGCCCGTGATTTGGTCTCCAATTGTTTTCTGCGGCATCACGTAGGAATAACCTTCCTACTAAAGTCATTACCATTGGTTTAGACTGTGTAATTGACTACTGAGATGGGAGGCTAGTCAATAAACACGTTGTTTTATCTAACATATCCAAGCACAAATGACTCAAGATTAATTGATGTGCAACCTAATGCAGTGATGTCATGTATTTGTATTTCATATGGATCCCCATTAGTTCCTGCCAAGGCAGCAGCTACTCTTCCTGGGGTTTATTATGGATCCCCATTAGTTCCTGCCAAGGCAGCAGCTACTCTTCCTGGGGTTTATTATGGATCCCCATTAGTTCCTGCCAAGGCAGCAGCTACTCTTCCTGGGGTTTATTATGGATCCCCATTAGTTCCTGCCAAGGCAGCAGCTACTCTTCCTGGGGTTTATTATGGATCCCCATTAGTTCCTGCCAAGGCAGCAGCTACTCTTCCTGGGGTTTATTATGGATCCCCATTAGTTCCTGCCAAGGCAGCAGCTACTCTTCCTGGGGTTTATTATGGATCCCCATTAGTTCCTGCCAAGGCAGCAGCTACTCTTCCTGGGGTTTATTATGGAGCCCCATTAGTTCCTGCCAAGGCAGCAGCTACTCTTCCTGGGGTTTATTATGGATCCCCATTAGTTCCTGCCAAGGCCCCATTAGTTCAAGGGGGTTTATTATGGATCCCCATTAGTTCCTGCCAAGGCAGCAGCTACTCTTCCTGGGGTTTATTATGGATCCCCATTAGTTCCTGCCAAGGCAGCAGCTTCTTCCTGGGGTTTATTATGGATCCCCATTAGTTCCTGCCAAGGCAGCAGATACTCTTCCTGGGGTTTATTATGGATCCCCATTAGTTCCTGCCAAGGCAGCAGCTACTCTTCCTGGGGTTTATTATGGATCCCCATTAGTTCCTGCCGAGGCAGCAGATACTCTTCCTGGGGTTTATTATGGATCCCCATTAGTTCCTGCCGAGGCAGCAGCTACTCTTCCTGGGTTTTATTATGGATCCCCATTAGTTCCTACCAAGGCAGCAGCTACTCTTCCTGGGGTTTATTATGGATCCCCATTAGTTCCTACCAAGGCAGCAGCTACTCTTCCTGGGGTTTCTTAAGGATCCCCATTAGTTCCCTGCCCCCAGGCAGCAGATACTCTTCCTGGGGTTTATTATGGATCCCCATTAGTTCCTGCCGAGGCAGCAGCTACTCTTCCTGGGTTTTATTATGGATCCCCATTAGTTCCTACCAAGGCAGCAGCTACTCTTCCTGGGGTTTATTATGGATCCCCATTAGTTCCAGACAAGGCAGCAGCTACTCTTCCTGGGGTTTATTATGGATCCCCATTAGTTCCTGCCAAGGCAGCAGATACTCTTCCTGGGGTTTATTATGGATCCCCATTAGTTCCTGCCAAGGCAGCAGATACTCTTCCTGGGGTTTATTATGGATCCCCATTAGTTCCTGCCAAGGCAACAGCTACTCTTCCTGGGGTTTATTATGGATCCCCATTAGTTCCTACCAGGGCAGCAGCTACTCTTCCTGGGGGTTTATTATGGATCCCCATTAGTTCCTACCAAGGCAGCAGATACTCTTCCTGGGGTTTATTATGGATCCCCATTAGTTCCTGCCAAGGCAGCAGCTACTCTTCCTGGGGTTCATTATGGATCCCCATTAGTTCCTGTTGAGGCAGCAGCTACTCTTCCTAGGGTTTATTATGGATCCCCAGTAGTTCCTGCCAAGGCAGTAGCTACTCTTCCTGGGGTTTATTATGGATCCCCATTAGTTCCTGCCAAGGCAGCAGCTACTCTTCCTGGGGTTTATTATGGATCCCCATTAGTTCCTACCAAGGCAGCAGCTACTCTTCCTGGGGTTTATTAAGGATCCCCATTAGTTCCTGCCGAGGCAGCAGATACTCTTCCTGGGGTTTATTATGGATCCCCATTAGTTCCTGCCGAGGCAGCAGCTACTCTTCCTGGGTTTTATTATGGATCCCCATTAGTTCCTACCAAGGCAGCAGCTACTCTTCCTGGGGTTTATTATGGATCCCCATTAGTACCTGACAAGGCAGCAGCTACTCTTCCTGGGGTTTATTATGGATCCCCATTAGTTCCTGCCAAGGCAGCAGATACTCTTCCTGGGGTTTATTATGGATCCCCATTATTTCCTGCCAAGGCAGCAGCTACTCTTCCTGGGGGTTTATTATGGATCCCCATTAGTTCCTGCCAAGGCAGCAGATACTCTTCCTGGGGTTTATTATGGATCCCCATTAGTTCCTGCCAAGGCAGCAGATACTCTTCCTGGGGTTTATTATGGATCCCCATTAGTTCCTGCCAAGGCAGCAGCTACTCTTCCTGGGGTTTATTATGGATCCCCATTAGTTCCTACCAAGGCAGAAGCTACTCTTCCTGGGGTTTATTATGGATCCCCATTAGTTCCTACCAAGGCAGCAGATACTCTTCCTGGGGTTTATTATGGATCCCCATTAGTTCCTGCCAAGGCAGCAGCTACTCTTCCTGGGGTTTATTATGGATCCCCATTAGTTCCTGCCATGGCAGCAGATACTCTTCCTGGGGTTTATTATGGATCCCCATTAGTTCCTGCCAAGGCAGCAGCTACTCTTCCTGGGGTTTATTATGGATCCCCAGTAGTTCCTGCCAAGACAGCAGCTACTCTTCCTGAGGTTTATTATGGATCCCCATTAGTTCCTGCCAAGGCAGCAGCTACTCTTCCTGGGGTTATTATGGATCCCCATTAGTTCCTGCCGAGGCAGCAGCTACTCTTCCTGGGGTTTATTATGGATCCCCATTATTTCCTGCCAAGGCAGCAGCTACTCTTCCTGGGGGTTTATTATGGATCCCCATTAGTTCCTGCCAAGGCAGCAGATACTCTTCCTGGGGTTTATTATGGATCCCCATTAGTTCCTGCCAAGGCAGCAGATACTCTTCCTGGGGTTTATTATGTATCCCCATTAGTTCCTGCCAAGGCAGCAGCTACTCTTCCTGGGGTTTATTATGGATCCCCATTAGTTCCTACCAAGGCAGAAGCTACTCTTCCTGGGGTTTATTATGGATCCCCATTAGTTCCTACCAAGGCAGCAGCTACTCTTCCTGAGGTTTATTATGGGTCCCCATTAGTTCCTGCCAAGGCAGCAGCTACTCTTCCTGGGGTTATTATGGATCCCCATTAGTTCCTGCTGAGGCAGCAGCTA
Source organism: Oncorhynchus gorbuscha (assembly GCF_021184085.1). Taxonomy (NCBI): domain Eukaryota; kingdom Metazoa; phylum Chordata; class Actinopteri; order Salmoniformes; family Salmonidae; genus Oncorhynchus; species Oncorhynchus gorbuscha. The sequence continues at coordinate 27,979 of NW_025748223.1, read as the reverse complement.
CTCTTCCTGGGGTTTATTATGGATCCCCATTATTTCCTGCCAAGGCAGCAGCTACTCTTCCTGGGGGTTTATTATGGATCCCCATTAGTTCCTGCCAAGGCAGCAGATACTCTTCCTGGGGTTTATTATGGATCCCCATTAGTTCCTGCCAAGGCAGCAGCTACTCTTCCTGGGGTTTATTATGGATCCCCATTAGTTCCTGCCAAGGCAGCAGCTACTCTTCCTGGGGTTTATTATGGATCCCCATTAGTTCCTACCAAGGCAGAAGCTACTCTTCCTGGGGTTTATTATGGATCCCCATTAGTTCCTACCAAGGCAGCAGATACTCTTCCTGGGGTTTATTATGGATCCCCATTAGTTCCTGCCAAGGCAGCAGCTACTCTTCCTGGGGTTTATTATGGATCCCCATTAGTTCCTGCCATGGCAGCAGATACTCTTCCTGGGGTTTATTATGGATCCCTATTAGTTCCTGCCAAGGCAGCAGCTACTCTTCCTGGGGTTTATTATGGATCCCCATTAGTTCCTGCCAAGGCAGCAGTTACTCTTCCTGGGGTTTATTATGGATCCCCATTAGTTCCTGCCAAGGCAGTAGCTACTCTTCCTGGGGTTTATTATGGATCCCCATTAGTTCCTGCCATGGCAGCAGATACTCTTCCTGGGGTTTATTATGGATCCCTATTAGTTCCTGCCAAGGCAGCAGCTACTCTTCCTAGGGTTTATTATGGATCCCCATTAGTTCCTGCCAAGGCAGCAGCTACTCTTCCTGGGGTTTATTATGGATCCCTATTAGTTCCTGCCAAGGCAGCAGCTACTCTACCTGGGGTTTATTATGGATCCCCATTAGTTCCTGCCAAGGCAGCAGCTACTCTTCCTGGGGTTTATTATGGATCCCCATTAGTTCCTGCTAAGGCAGCAGCTACTCTTCCTGGGGTTTATTATGGATCCCCATTAGTTCCTGCCAAGGCAGCAGATACTCTTCCTGGGGTTTATTATGGATCCCCATTAGTTCCTGCCAAGGCAGCAGCTACTCTTCCTGGGGTTTATTATGGATCCCCATTAGTTCCTGCCAAGGCAGCAGCTACTCTTCCTGGGGTTTATTATGGATCCCCATTAGTTCCTGCCATGGCAGCAGATACTCTTCCTGGGGTTTATTATGGATCCCTATTAGTTCCTGCCAAGGCAGCAGCTACGCTTCCTGGGGTTTATTATGGATCCCCATTAGTTCCTGCCAAGGCAGCAGCTACTCTTCCTGGGGTTTATTATGGATCCCCATTAGTTCCTGCCAAGGCAGCAGCTACTCTTCCTGGGGTTTATTATGGATCCCTATTAGTTCCTGCCAAGGCAGCAGCTACTCTACCTGGGGTTTATTATGGATCCCCATTAGTTCCTGCCAAGGCAGCAGCTACTCTTCCTGGGGTTTATTATGGATCCCCATTAGTTCCTGTCAAGGCAGCAGATACTCTTCCTGGGGTTTATTGGTGATGCTTTTACTGATTAGACATAAACGAAAATAGTTCATACATGAGGGCTTGCTTTGTTATCCAACTGATCTTGTGTCTTTTCTGCCATCCTGTGAACCCCGTTCATTGCTGCTTAGAGCTATATTCATTATTATCATAAGTCACTAGCTCTATGAGTAGCTGTGTGTGAAGCTACATGTGTTCTGTGTTTTATCTTAATTTGCTGCACAGGAAGTTGCCATAGAGAGATGGAAAGGCATTCTATATTTCTCTCTCCATCTCTCCCTTTTTCCCTTATCTTTCTTTCTCTCTCTCTCCCTCTCGCTCGCTCTCTCTCTCTCTACCTCTCTCTCTCTTTCTCCCTTTTGCTCTCTCTATCTATCTATCTATCTCTCTCTCTCTCTCTCTCTCTCTCTCTCTCTCTCTCTCTCTCTCTCTATCTATCTATCTTTCTCTCTCTGTCTCTCTCTCTCTCTTCCATCTTTCCCTTTCTCTCTCTTTCTCCCTTTCCCTCTCTCTATCTTTCTTTCTTTCTCTCTCTCTCTCTCTCTCTTCCATCTCTCCCTTTCTCTCTCTCTTTCTTTCCCTCTCTCTCTATCTCTCTCTCTCTCTCTCTCTCTCTCTCTCTCTCTCTCTCTCTCTCTCTCTCTCTCTCTCTCCCTCCCTTTGTTTCTCTCTCTCTCTGTCTGTGTGTGTGTCAGAAGGGGATTGTTGTGTTCTTCCTGCTGCTATGGTTACAAAAGTTACAGTACCTCTTCTCCCCCCTTGATGACCTCACAGCCATATGGGCGGAGTAGACGCTGCACATACCCCGCCTCCCAACCCTGTCCCATCCCCCCTGAGCCCAGAGGCTCCTTCCACCCTGTTGGAGCTAGAATCCCGTCTGGCGCAGTACGAGAGGAGAGTGAGAGAGGAGGAGGAGGATGGAGGGAGAGATGAAAGGAAGGTTCCGGACCTTCAGAAGGATGACATGATGGCCAGGAAGACAGGCGCGTTCCCCAGGACCCACAACACCACGACAACATTCAACCGCTTCCTACCACTGCCGGGTTCCAAACGCCCAGCACAGGAAGTAGTCACAGACAGGAAGCTACAGCAATCCAGGGTCTCCATGGACATGCCTCAACAGCACCCCAACGTGGCAATGGTCGTCAGGCCGCCCGTTCCCAGCCATTGTAACTATGATGATGATGATGAGGATGAGGAAGAGTGCCCTGTACCAGACCTGGAGAAGGATGATATGTTGGCTCGTAGGACCAGGGCATACCAACACAGCGCGGGGAGAACCGGACGCTCCTTTAACCTGTTCCTGCCTGTCCCTGGAGCGGCCCAACAGAAGAACACCCCCTCTGGTGGACCCAACCAACTCTACCAGAACACCCCCTCTGGTGGACCCAACCAACTCTACCAGAACACCCCCTCTGGTGGACCCAACCAACTCTACCAGAACACCCCCTCTGGTGGACCCAACTCAACTCTACCAGAACACCCCCTCTGGTGGACCCAACCAACTCTACAA
>NW_025748223.1:0-17500 GCF_021184085.1 Oncorhynchus gorbuscha | reverse complement strand
CTACCCTACCCTAACCAACCCTACCCTACCCAACCCTGCCTACCTACCTACCTACCTACCTACCTACCTACCTACCTACCTACCCTACCCTACCCTACCCAACCCTGCCTACCTACCTACCTCCCTACCCTACCCTACCCTACCCTACCTACCCTACCCTACCTAACCTACCTACCCTACCTACCCTCCCTCCCTACCCTACCCTACCCTACCCTACCCTGCCTACCTACCCTGCCTACCTACCCTACCTACCTACCTTTCCTACCCTAACCTACCCTAACCTACCCTACCTACCTACCTTTCCTACCCTAACCTACCCTACCTACCTACCTTTCCTACCCTAACCTACCCTACCCTGCCTACCTACCTTTCCTACCCTACCCTACCTACCTACCTTTCCTACCCTAACCTACCCTACCCTACCCTGCCTACCTACCTTTCCTAAACTACCCTACCCTACCCTGCCTACCTACCCTACCCTAACCTACCCTACCTACCTACCTTTCCTACCCTAACCTACCCTACCTACCTACCTTTCCTACCCTACCCTACCCTACCCTACCCTGCCTACCTACCTTTCCTACCCTACCATACCCTGCCTACCTACATACCCTACCCTAACCTACCCTGCCTACCTACCTTTCCTACCCTAACCTACCCTGCCTACCTACATAACCTACCCTACCCTACCCTGCCTACCTACCTTTCCTACCCTAACCTACCCTACCTACCCTTCCTACCCTACCCTACCCTGCCTACCTACCTTTCCTACCCTACCCTACCCTACCCTACCCTACCCTACCCTACCCTACCCTACCCTACCCTGCCCTGCCCTACCCTACCCTACCCTACCCTACCTACCCTTCCTCCATATGCATTCAACCATCACAGCAAACAGCTAACGGCAGCTTCTCTCTGACATCACTCTGATTTCCTGTTTCCGGTTCCCTGCTTCCTGTCTAGGAGCATAAGTATAATTAACATGCACAGTGAGGAAGAGGGGGCGGGACTACTTCAGCCTCTCGGCCAATCACGATATGACAGCATGCAGGAACAGTACACCAATCACCAGGAGGAGGAGGAGGAATGGCAAGACGTAAGACAGACGGACGGACAGACAGACAGACAGCCCTCTCTCCTCTCCTCATCCACTCTCCTTTCATCCCTCTCTCATCTCCTCTCATCCCTCTCTCCTCACTCACTCTCCTCTCTCCACTCCTCTTCCCGCCCTCTCCTCTCATCCCTCTCCCCTCTCCTCATCCACTCTCCTCTCATCCCTCTCTCCTCTCTCCTCCCTTCTCTTCTCATCTCTCTCTCCTCTCTCCTCTCTCCTCCCCTCTCCTCTCATCCCTCTCTCCTCTCTCCTCCCCTCTCCTCTCCTCCCCTCTCCTCTCATCCCTCTCTCCTCTCTCCTCCCCTCTCCTCTCATCCCTCTCTCCTCTCTCCCCCTCTCTCCTCTCATCCCTCTCTCCTCTCTCCTCCCCTCCCTCTAGACAGACAGACAGACATCCCTCTCTCCTCATCCCTCTCTCCTCTCTCCTCCCCTCCCTCCTCTCATCCCTCTCTCCTCTCTCCTCCCCTCCCTCTAGACAGACAGACAGACAGACATCCCTCTCTCCTCATCCCTCTCTCCTCTCTCATCCCTCTCTCCTCTCTCCTCCCCTCCCTCCTCTCCTCCCCTCTCCTCTCTCCTCCCCTCCCTCTAGACAGACAGACAGACATCCCTCTCTCCTCTCATCCCTCTCTCCTCTCTCCTCCCCTCCCTCTAGACAGACAGACAGACATCCCTCTCTCCTCTCCTCCCCTCTCCTCTCTCCTCCCCTCTCCTCTCATCCCTCTCTCCTCTCTCCTCCCCTCTCCTCTCTCCCCCTCTCTCCTCATCCCTCTCTCCTCTCTCCTCCCCTCTCCTCTCCTCCCCTCTCCTCTCTCCTCCCCTCCCTCTAGACAGACAGACAGACATCCCTCTCTCCTCTCATCCCTCTCTCCTCTCTCCTCCCCTCCCTCTAGACAGACAGACAGACAGACATCCCTCTCTCCTCTCCTCCCCTCTCCTCTCATCCCTCTCTCCTCTCTCCTCCCCTCTCCTCTCTCCCCCTCTCTCCTCATCCCTCTCTCCTCTCTCCTCATCCCTCTCCTCTCCTCCTCTCTCCTCTCTCCTCCCCTCCCTCTAGACAGACAGACAGACATCCCTCTCCTCATCCCTCTCTCCTCTCTCCTCCCCTCTCCTCTCTCCCCCTCTCTCCTCATCCCTCTCTCCTCTCTCCTCATCCCTCTCCTCTCCTCCTCTCTCCTCTCTCCTCCCCTCCCTCTAGACAGACAGACAGACATCCCTCTCCTCATCCCTCTCTCCTCTCTCCTCCCCTCCCTCTAGACAGACAGACAGACATCCCTCTCTCCTCATCCCTCTCTCCTCTCTCCTCCCCTCCCTCTAGGACCTAGCCCGGTGGAAGAGTCGTCGCCGCAGTGCTTCTCAGGCTCTGATCAGGAAGGAGGAGGAGAGGAAGCGGATGGAGAGGATGATGAAGGAGGAGGAGGGAGGCCACACCCAGAAGAAGAAGAACATCAAGACGTACAGAGAGATCGTAGAGGACAAGTACGGAGAGAGGAAGGAGGAGAAGGAGAGGGAGGGAAAGAGAGGAGGAGGAGGAGGAGGAGGGAGGGAAAGAGAGGAGGAGGGGAAGAGGAGGAGGAGGAGGATGGGGGAGGAGGAGGAGGGAGGGAAAGAGATGAAAGGGAGGAGGAGGAGGAGAGGAGGGAGGGAGGATAGGGGAGGGAGGGGGATTAGAGGAGAGGGGAGAACGGGTAGGAGAGGGGGGAGGGAGAGGAGAAGAGAGGGGAAGGAGGAGAGGAGAAGAGAGGGAGAGGGGAAGGAGGAGGAGACGGGACCTAAATCTTTCTCACTCCTTGTCTCACCAGCTTCTAATACAGGTCTGTCTTGTAAAATAGTTGTATCTCAATGTGACTAAAGGTTAAAGGTTAATACAGGTTCATTAAAAATGGAATAAACTCTACCCCCCCTCTTTCACTACAGAGAGCGTAGGGAGGCGGAGCTGTGTGATGCGTACAGGAGGGCGGGCTCTAAAGAGGAAGCTGCCATGGTTCTCCAGCATTACGCTCTCCGCTTCACCATCAGTGATTCAACGCTGGACAGTCTGCAGCTACCTAGAACCATTACTACTGACCAGAACCCTGAGTCTAGAACCATTACTACTGACCAGAACCCTGAGTCTAGAACACCTACTACCAACCAGAACCCTGAGTCTAGAACCATTACTACCAACCAGAACCCTGAGTCTAGAACCATTACTACTGACCAGAACCCTGAGTCTAGAACCATTACTACCAACCAAAACCCTGAGTCTAGAACACCTGCTACCAACCAGAACCCTGAGTCTAGAACCATTACTACTGACCAGAACCCTGAGTGTAAAATCATCACTACTGACCAGAACCCTGAGTCTAGAACCATTACTACTGACAAGAACCCTGAGTCTAAAACCATCACTACTGACCAGAACCCTGAGTCTAGAACCATTACTACTGACCAGAACCCTATCCCTAGAACCAGTATTAATAACCAGAACTCTGAGTCTAGAACCATTACTACTGACCAGAACCCTGAGTGTAAAACCATTACTGCTGACCGGAACTCTGAGTCTAGAACCATTACTACTGACCAGAACCCTAACCCTAGAACAATTATTACTAACCAGAACCCTGAGTCTAGAAGCATAATTACTGACCACAACCCTGAGTCTAGAACCATAATTACTAACCAGAACTCTGAGTCTAGAACCATTAGTACTGACCAGAACTCTGAGTCTAGAACCATTAGTACTGACCAGAACCCTGAGTCTGACCCTGACAACCGAGAACGAGCTGGAAACGGACTAGAGGCCCTGCAGACTGACACAAAGCAAGAGCCCCGAGCCCCCCCAAAAAAACATATCTCTGTCACACACACCCAACACACACACACCCAACACACACACACCCAACACACACAGCTCCAAACCCAAAACCACTCCACACAAAGTCAGCACACACTCCCCCCTCCCATCTCCCCCCCCTCGCGGCCCCTCCCTCTCCTAGCAGCCAAGCCCTACTGCCAGCCACCACAGACACAGCCTGGACACAAGCCTGCTAAGGTAAGGGGAGGTAGGGTTAGGGGTTAGGGGTTAGGGGTTAAGCGTAATCACCCTAGATCTAATGATACCTCACACCACCCCAAATCTAATGATACCTCACACCACCCCAAATCTAATGATACCTCACACCACCCCAGATCTAATGATACCTCACACCACCCCAGATCTAATGATACCCCACACCACCCCAGATCTAATGATACCCACACACCCCACTAATGATACCCAGATCTAATGATACCTCACACCACCCCAGATCTAATGATACCTCACACTCTGTCTACCCCAAATCTAATAGATGGCACCTCTCATCACTCTGTCTACAGGTAGATGGTTTGGTGAGGTAACCTCTCATCACTCTGTCTACAGGTAGATGGCTTGGTGAGGTAACCTCTCATCACTCTGTCTACAGGTAGATGGCTTGGTGAGGTAACCTCTCATCACTCTGTCTACAGGTAGATGGTTTGGTGAGGTAACCTCTCATCACTCTGTCTACAGGTAGATGGCTTGGTGAGGTAACCTCTCTCACTCTGTCTACAGGTAGATGGCTGTCTATCACTCTGTCTACAGGTAGATGGTTTGGTGAGGTAACCTCTCTCATCACTCTGTCTACAGGTAGATGGCTTGGTGAGGTAACCTCTCTCATCACTCTGTCTAGATGGCAGGTAGATGATGGTTTGGTGAGGTAACCTCTCTCATCACTCTGTCTACAGGTAGATGGCTTGGTGAGGTAACTCTGTCTACAGGTCACTCTCTCATCACTCTGTCTACAGGTAGATGGTTTGAGGTAACCTCTCATCACTCTGTCTACAGGTAGATGGTTTGGTGAGGTAACCCTCTCATCACTCTGTCTACAGGTAGATGGCTTGGTGAGGTAACCTCTCTCATCACTCTGTCTACAGGTAGATGGCTTGGTGAGGTAACCTCTCTCATCACTCTGTCTACAGGTAGATGGCTTGGTGAGGTAACCTCTCTCATCACTCTGTCTACAGGTAGATGGCCTCTCATCATCTGTCTACAGGTCTGTCTACAGGTAGATGGCTTGGTGAGGTAACCTCTCTCATCACTCTGTCTACAGGTAGATGGCTTGGTGAGGTAACCTCTCATCACTCTGTCTACAGGTAGATGGCTTGGTGAGGTAACCTCTCTCATCATCTGTCTACAGGTCTGTCTATCACTCTGTCTACAGGTAGATGGCTTGGTGAGGTAACCTTGTCTACAGGTAGATGGGTAAACCTCTCATCACTCTGTCTACAGGTAGATGGCTTGGTGAGGTAACCTCTCAGGTAGATGGCTTGGTGAGGTAACCTCTCATCACTCTGTCTACAGGTAGATGGCTTGGTGAGGTAACCTCTCATCACTCTGTCTACAGGTCTGTCTATCAGTCTACAGGTAGATGGCTTGGTGAGGTAACCTCTCATCACTCTGTCTACAGGTAGATGGTTTGGTGAGGTAACCTCTCATCACTCTGTCTACAGGTAGATGGTTTGGTGAGGTAACTTCATCACTCTGTCTACAGGTAGATGGTGAATGGAGAGACTCTCCCATCCTCCCCGCCCTCCTCAACCATTCACTCCCCCCAGCCAACCGAACACCCTGTTGCCAATCAGAAGACACAGGTGTCGGCCGTCAGCGCCCTGATTGGCGGGAGGAACTGTGTTGTCACGACGACCATCGTGACGGAACTCACCCAGACACACCTGCAGCCTCGTCCGTTAGATATGCTCAGCAACACACAGGTGGGGAGCCACGCCCACTCTCATTCATTCATTCATTCATTGATTGGTTCTGATTCTCTTGGTTCCTTATTGATTGATTGATTGATTGATTGATTGATTGATTGATTGATTGATTGGTTCTGATGCTCTTGGTTCCTTATTGATTGATTGATTGATTGATTGATTGATTGATTGATTGATTGATTGATTGAATGGTTCTGATGCTCTTGGTTCCTTATTGATTGATTGATTGATTGATTGATTGATTGATTGGTTCTGATTCTCTTGGTTCCTTATTGATTGCCTGTTAGGTGAACTGCTCCATGGCATTGTCAAGGAGATCAGGGGAGGAGGCGGGGTCTGACTCTTCATTGCTTAGCAACCAGAACACCTACTCATCCTCGGTGACAGGTACGATGATATTACCCAGATTCCTGTTGCTGGGTGAACCAGATTAGCATTAATGCTGCTGCTGTAGCTAACACACTGTGTGTGTTTCCCTCCACAGGAGGACTGGAGGGGAGCAGTGGGACGGTGAGTACCATTATAGCTCAGCATCTTCATTCTACAACTTGACCTTTATTCTAGAACCTGACCTTCATACTACAACTTGACCTTTATTCTAGAACCTGACCTTCATTCTACAACTTGACCTGTGTTCTAGAACCTGACCTTCATTCTACAACTTGACCTGTGTTCTAGAACCTGACCTTCATTCTACAACTTGACCTTTATTCTAGAACCTGACCTTCATACAACAACTTGATCTTTATTCTAGAACCTGACCTTCATACAACAACTTGATCTTTATTCTAGAACCTGACCTTCATGCAACAACTTGTTCTTTATTCTAGAACCTGACCTTCAGTCTACAACTTGTTCTCTATTCTAGAACCTGACCTGCATTCTACAACTTGACCTTTATTCTAGAACCTGACCTTCATACTACAACTTGACCTTTATTCTAGAACCTGACCTTCATTCTACAACTTGACCTGTGTTCTAGAACCTGACCTTCATTCTACAACTTGACCTGTGTTCTAGAACCTGACCTTCATTCTACAACTTGACCTTTATTCTAGAACCTGACCTTCATACAACAACTTGATCTTTATTCTAGAACCTGACCTTCATACAACAACTTGATCTTTATTCTAGAACCTGACCTTCATGCAACAACTTGTTCTTTATTCTAGAACCTGACCTTCAGTCTACAACTTGTTCTCTATTCTAGAACCTGACCTGCATTCTAGAACTTGATTTTTTATTCTAGAACCTGACGTTGATTCTAGAACTTGATATTTATTCTAAAACCTGACTCTCATAATACAACTTGATCTTCATTCTAGAACCTGACGTTGATTCTATTCTAGAACCTGACGTTGATTCTACAACTTGATCTTTATTCTAGAACCTGACCTTCATTCTAGAACTTGATTTTTATACATAGAACCTGATGCTGATTCTAGAACTTGACCTTTATTCTAGAACCTGACTTTCATACTACAACTTGATCTATATTCTAGAACTTTGCCTGTCCTCTCGTCTCACCTTTCCTTGTGTGTGTGTGTGTGTGTGTGTGTGTGTGTGTGTGTGTGTGTGTGTGTGTGTGTGTGTGTGTGTGTGTGTGTGTGTGTGTGTGTGTGTGTGTGTGTGTGTGTGTGTGTGTGTGTGTGTGTGTGTGTGTGTGTGTGTGTGTGTGTGTGGTAGATGGAGAGCCCCATGTTGAACCTGGCTAAGCGTGTAGATCACTGGGTGTGGAACCCTGAGGATGAGAGGAGACGACAGGAGAAGTGGCAGCAGGAGCAGGAGAGATTCCTACAGGTGTGTGAGAGGAGACTATAGGAGAGGAGATAACAGGAGAGGAGATAACAGGAGAGGAGACTACAGGAGTGATAACAGGAGAGGAGATAACAGGAGAGGAGATAACAGGAGAGGAGATAACAGGAGAGGAGATAACAGGAGAGGAGATAACAGGAGAGATTCCTACAGGTGTGTGAGAGGAGACTACAGGAGAGGAGATAACAGGAGAGAGATAACCTACAGGTGTGATAACAGAGAGGAGAGGAGATAACAGGAAAGGAGATAACAGGAGAGGAGATAACAGGAGAGGAGATAACAGGAGAGGAGATAACAGGAGAGATTCCTACAGGTGTGTGAGAGGAGAGATAACTACAGGAGGTGATAACAGGAGATAACAGGAGAGGAGATAAGAGGAGAGGAGATAACAGGAGAGGAGATAACAGGAGAGATTCCTACAGGTGTGTGAGAGGAGACTACAGGAGAGGAGATAACAGGAGAGATTCCTACAGGTGTGTGAGAGGAGACTACAGGAGAGGAGATAACAGGAGAGGAGACTACAGGAGAGGAGATAACAGGAGAGGAGATAACAGGAGAGATTCCTACAGGTGTGTGAGAGGAGACTACAGAGAGGAGACTATAGGAGAGGAGATAACAGGAGAGGAGACTACAGGAGAGGAGATAACAGGAGAGGAGATAACAGGAGAGGAGACTATAGGAGAGGAGATAACAGGAGAGGAGACTACAGGAGAGGTGATAACAGGAGAGGAGATAACAGGAGAGATTCCTACAGGTGTGTGAGAGGAGACTATAGGAGAGGAGATAACAGGAGAGGAGATAACAGGAGAGGAGACTATAGGAGAGGAGATAACAGGAGAGGAGACTACAGGAGAGGTGATAACAGGAGAGGAGATAACAGGAGAGATTCCTACAGGTGTGTGAGAGGAGACTACAGGAGAGGAGATAACAGGAGAGGAGATAACAGGAGAGGAGATAACAGGAGAGGAGATAACAGGAGAGATTCCTACAGGTGTGTGAGAGGAGACTACAGGAGAGGAGATAACAGGAGAGGAGATAACAGGAGAGGAGATAACAGGAGAGGAGATAACAGGAGAGATTCCTACAGGTGTGTGAGAGGAGACTACAGGAGAGGAGATAACAGGAGAGGAGATAACAGTAGAGATTCCTACAGGTGTGTGAGAGGAGACTACAGGAGAGGAGATAACAGGAGAGGAGATAACAGTAGAGATTCCTACAGGTGTGTGAGAGGTGATAACAGGAGAGGAGATAACAGGAGAGGAGATAACAGTAGAGGAGATAACAGGAGAGGTGATAACAGGAGAGGTGATAACAGGAGAGGAGATAACAGGAGAGGTGATAACAGGAGAGGTGATAACAGGAGAGGAGATAACAGGAGAGATTCCTACAGGTGTGTGAGAGGAGACTACAGGAGAGGAGATAACAGGAGAGGAGATAACAGGAGAGATTCCTACAGGTGTGTGAGAGGAGACTACAGGAGAGGAGATAACAGGAGAGGAGATAACAGTAGAGATTCCTACAGGTGTGTGAGAGGAGACTACAGGAGAGGAGAAAACAGGAGAGATTCCTACAGGTGTGTGAGAGGAGATTACAGGAGAGGAGATAACAGGAGAGGAGATAACAGGAGAGATTCCTATAGGTGTGTGAGAGGAGATAACAGGAGAGGAGATAACAGGAGAGATTCCTACAGGTGTGTGAGAGGAGACTACAGGAGAGGAGATAACAGGAGAGATTCCTACAGGTGTGTGAGAGGAGACTACAGGAGAGGAGATAACAGGAGAGGAGATAACAGTAGAGATTCCTACAGGTGTGTGAGAGGAGACTACAGGAGAGGAGATAACAGGAGAGGAGATAACAGGAGAGATGATAACAGGAGAGGAGATAACAGGAGAGATTCCTACAGGTGTGTGAGAGGAGACTACAGGAGAGGAGATAACAGGAGAGGAGATTACAGGAGAGATTCCTACAGGTGTGTGAGAGGAGACTACAGGAGAGGAGATAACAGGAGAGGAGACTACAGGAGAGGAGATAACAGGAGAGGAGATAACAGTAGAGATTCCTACAGGTGTGTGAGAGGAGACTACATGAGAGGAGATAACAGGAGAGGAGACTACAGGAGAGGAGATAACAGGAGAGGAGATACAGGAGAGAATCCTACAGGTGTGTGAGAGGAGACTACGGGAGAGATGATAACAGGAGAGGAGATAACAGGAGAGATTCCTACAGGTGTGTGAGAGGAGACTACAGGAGAGGAGATAACAGGAGAGGTGATAACAGGAGAGGAGATAACAGGAGAGATTCCTACAGGTGTGTGACAGGAGACTACAGGAGAGGAGATAACAGGAGAGGATATAACAGGAGAGGAGAAAACAGTAGAGATTCCTACATGTGTGTGAGAGGAGACTACAGGAGAGGAGATAACAGGAGAGGAGATGACAGGAGAGGAGATAACAGGAGAGGTGATAACAGGAGAGGAGATAACAGGAGAGGAGATAACAGGAGAAGAGATAACAGGAGAGGTGATAACAGGAGAGGAGATAACAGGAGAGGAGATAACAGGAGAGATTCCTACAGGTGTGTGAGAGGAGACTACAGGAGAGGAGATAACAGGAGAGGAGACTACAGGAGAGGAGATAACAGGAGAGATTCCTACAGGTGTGTGAGATAACAGGAGAGATTCCTACAGGTGTGTGAGAGGAGACTACAGGAGACTACAGGAGAGGTGATAACAGGAGAGGTGATAACAGGAGAGGAGATAACAGGAGAGGAAATAACAGGAGAGGAGACCACAGGAGAGGAGTTAACAGGAGAGGAGTTAACGGGAGAGGAGATAACGGGAGGGGAGATAACAGGAGAGATTCCTACAGGTGTGTGAGAGGAGACTACAGGAGAGGAGATAACAGGAGAGGAGATAACAGGAGAGATTCCTACAGGTGTGTGAGAGGAGACTACGGGAGAGGAGACTACAGGAGAGGAGATAACAGGAGAGGAGATAACAGGAGAGATTCCTACAGGTGTGTGAGAGGAGACTACAGGAGAGGTGATAACAGGAGAGGTGATAACAGGAGAGGAGATAACAGGAGAGGAGACCACAGGAGAGGAGTTAACAGGAGAGGAGATAACGGGAGAGGAGATAACGGGAAAGGAGATAACGGGAGAGGAGATAACGGGAGAGGAGATAACAGGGAGAGGAGTTAACAGTTGAGGATAACATGAGAGGGACAGGGACAGTGGAGGAGGATAGTTACAGCCAGGTATGGGACAGGGACAGGGACAGTGGAGGAGGATAGTTACAGCCAGGTATGGGACAGGGACAGTGGAGGAGGATGGGGGACAGGGACAGGGACAGTGGAGGAGGATAGTTACAGCCAGGTATGGGACAGGGACAGGGACAGTGAAGGAGGATAGTTACAGAGAGTTACAGGGACAGGGAGGATGGGACAGGGTCAGGGACAGTGGAGGAGGATAGTTACAGCCAGGTATGGGACAGGGACAGGGACAGGGAGGGTGGAGGAGGATAGTTAGTCAGGTATGGGACAGGGACAGTGGAGGAGGATAGTTACAGCCAGGTATGGGACAGGGACAGGGACAGTGGAGGAGGATAGTTACAGCCAGGTATGGGACAGGGACAGTGGAGGAGGATAGTTACAGCCAGGTATGGGACAGGGACAGGGACAGTGGAGGAGGATAGTTACAGCCAGGTATGGGACAGGGACAGGGACAGTGGAGGAGGAGAGTTACAGCCAGGTATGGGACAGGGACAGGGACAGGGAGGGTGGAGGAGGATAGTTAGTCAGGTATGGGACAGGGACAGTGGAGGAGGATAGTTACAGTCAGGAATGGGACAGGGACAGGGACAGTGGAGGAGGATAGTTACAGCCAGGTATGGGACAGGGACAGTGGAGGAGGATAGTTACAGCCAGGAATGGGACAGGGACAGTGGAGGAGGATAGTTACAGCCAGGTATGGGACAGGGACAGTGGAGGAGGATAGTTACAGCCAGGTATGGGACAGGGACAGGGACAGTGGAGGAGGATAGTTACAGTCAGGTATGGGACAGGGACAGTGGAGGAGGATAGTTACAGCCAGGTATGGGACAGGGACAGTGGAGGAGGATAGTTACAGCCAGGAATGGGACAGGGACAGGGACAGTGGAGGAGGATAGTTACAGCCAGGTATGGGACAGGGACAGGGACAGTGGAGGAGGATAGTTACAGTCAGGTATGGGACAGGGACAGTGGAGGAGGATAGTTACAGCCAGGTATGGGACAGGGAGAGGGACAGTGGAGGAGGATAGTTACAGTCAGGTATGGGACAGGGACAGTGGAGGAGGATAGTTACAGCCAGGTATGGGACAGGGACAGTGGAGGAGGATAGTTACAGCCAGGTATGGGACAGGGACAGGGACAGTGGAGGAGGATAGTTACAGCCAGGTATGGGACAGGGACAGTATGGAGGGACAGGGACAGTGGAGGAGGATAGTTACAGTCAGGTATGGGACAGGGACAGGGACAGTGGAGGAGGATAGTTACAGCCAGGTATGGGACAGGGACAGTGGAGGAGGATAGTTACAGCCAGGTATGGGACAGGGACAGTGGAGGAGGATAGTTACAGTCAGGTATGGGACAGGGACAGGGACAGTGGAGGAGGATAGTTACAGCCAGGTATGGGACAGGGACAGGGACAGTGGAGGAGGATAGTTACAGCCAGGTATGGGACAGGGACAGGGACAGTGGAGGAGGATAGTTACAGCCAGGTATGGGACAGGGACAGGGACAGTGGAGGAGGAGAGTTACAGCCAGGTATGGGACAGGGACAGGGACAGGGAGGGTGGAGGAGGATAGTTAGTCAGGTATGGGACAGGGACAGTGGAGGAGGATAGTTACAGTCAGGAATGGGACAGGGACAGGGACAGTGGAGGAGGATAGTTACAGCCAGGTATGGGACAGGGACAGTGGAGGAGGATAGTTACAGCCAGGAATGGGACAGGGACAGTGGAGGAGGATAGTTACAGCCAGGTATGGGACAGGGACAGTGGAGGAGGATAGTTACAGCCAGGTATGGGACAGGGACAGGGACAGTGGAGGAGGATAGTTACAGTCAGGTATGGGACAGGGACAGTGGAGGAGGATAGTTACAGCCAGGTATGGGACAGGGACAGTGGAGGAGGATAGTTACAGCCAGGAATGGGACAGGGACAGGGACAGTGGAGGAGGATAGTTACAGCCAGGTATGGGACAGGGACAGGGACAGTGGAGGAGGATAGTTACAGTCAGGTATGGGACAGGGACAGTGGAGGAGGATAGTTACAGCCAGGTATGGGACAGGGAGAGGGACAGTGGAGGAGGATAGTTACAGTCAGGTATGGGACAGGGACAGGGACAGTGGAGGAGGATAGTTACAGTCAGGTATGGGACAGGGACAGTGGAGGAGGATAGTTACAGCCAGGTATGGGACAGGGACAGTGGAGGAGGATAGTTACAGTCAGGTATGGGACAGGGACAGGGACAGTGGAGGAGGATAGTTACAGCCAGGTATGGGACAGGGACAGGGACAGTGGAGGAGGATAGTTAGAGTCAGGTATGGGACAGGGAGGGTGGAGGAGGATAGTTACAGCCAGGTATGGGACAGGGACAGTGGAGGAGGATAGTTACAGTCAGGTATGGGACAGGGACAGGGACAGTGGAGGAGGATAGTTACAGTCAGGTATGGGACAGGGAGGGTGGAGGAGGATAGAGGTGGAGGAAGCTTCACTGTTATCATCACCCTGATGTCGTTTTCACATTAATGTGTGTGATTTGTGACGTGTGTGTTTGTGTGTGTGTGACGTGCTTGCGTGTGTGTATGTGGTGTGTGTCTGCAGGAGCAGTACCTCAGGGAGCAGGAGAAACTGAAAGGGGAGTGGGAGAGAGCGCAGAGAGAGGTGGACGAGGAAGAACGAAGACACAAGGAAGAGGTAGCAAACACATTAGCCTTTAGCATTAGCCCTGACACACACATTAGCCTTTAGCATTAGCCCTGACACACACATTAGCCTTTAGCATTAGCCCTGACACACACATTAGCCTTTAGCAATAGCACTGACACACACATTAGCCTTTAGCATTAGCCCTGACACACACATTAGCCTTTAGCATTAGCCCTGACACACACATTAGCCTTTAGCATTAGCCCTGACACACACATTAGCCTTTAGCAATAGCACTGACACACACATTAGCCTTTAGCATTAGCCCTGACACACACATTAGCCTTTAGCAATAGCACTGACACACACATTAGCCTTTAGCATTAGCCCTGACACACACATTAGCCTTTAGCATTAGCCCTGACACACACATTAGCCTTTAGCAATAGCACTGACACACACATTAGCCTTTAGCATTAGCCCTGACACACACATTAGCCTTTAGCATTATCCCTGACACACACATTAGCCTTTAGCAATAGCACTGACACACACATTAGCCTTTAGCATTAGCCCTGACACACACATTAGCCTTTAGCATTAGCCCTGACACACACATTAGCCTTTAGCAATAGCACTGACACACACATTAGCCTTTAGCATTAGCCCTGACACACACATTAGCCTTTAGCATTAGCCCTGACACACACATTAGCCTTTAGCATTAGCCCTGACACACATTAGCCTTTAGCCCTGACACACACATTAGCCTTTAGCATTAGCCCTGACACACACATTAGCATTTAGCATTAGCCCTGACACACATTAACCTTTAGTATTAGTCCTGACACACACATTAGCCTTTAGCAATAGCCCTGACACACACATTAGCCTTTAGCATTAGCCCTGACAAACACATTAGCCTTTAGCATTATCCCTGTAGAGTAATTAATTATCCTGACACACACATTAGCCTTTAGCAATAGCACTGACACACACATTAGCCTTTAGCATTAGCCCTGACACACACATTAGCCTTTAGCATTAGCCCTGACACACACATTAGCCTTTAGCCCTGACACACACATTAGCCTTTAGCATTAGCCCTGACACACACATTAGCATTTAGCATTAGCCCTGACACACATTAACCTTTAGTATTAGTCCTGACACACACATTAGCCTTTAGCAATAGCCCTGACACACATTAGCCTTTAGCATTAGCCCTGACAAACACATTAGCCTTTAGCATTAGCCCTGTAATGAGTCCTCTATTATCAGTAATTATCATCATGTGCATCTTCTCCTGTTTCCAGGAGAAGAAGATCCTGGAGGAGACGTTTTACAACGGCCCTTTCTCATCCAACTCCCACAGAGCTCGTTGTTCAGACAGAAGTGATCGTTCCATGGCACAACAGATCTGTAAGACAGAAGCAATCTCTCATCAGAACGGCCAGGATCAGCCTGCATTATCCCAGATACAATTTATATAGGGTTAGCACCAGTGTTGGGGAGTAGTGAACTACGTGTAGTTCAACTAGTTGTTTAATGACATTTTCGCTACTGTTTTACAGTTCACTGTTTTACCATGTAGCGTGTTAACTACTGGAACTACACTACTGTTTTACCATGTAGCGGTGTAGCTAACTACTGGAACTACACTACTGTTTTACCATGTAGCGGTGTAGCTAACTACTGGAACTACACTGTTTTACCATGTAGCGGTGTAGCTAACTACTGGAACTACACTACTGTTATACCATGTAGCGGTGTAGCTAACTACTGGAACTACACTACTGTTTTACCATGTAGCGGTGTAGCTAACTACTGGAACTACACTACTGTTTTACCATGTAGCGGTGTAGCTAACTACTGGAACTACACTACTGTTTTACCATGTAGCGGTGTAGCTAACTACTGGAACTACACTACTGTTTTACCATGTAGCATGTAGCTAACTACTGGAACTACACTACTGGAACTGGAACTACACTACTGTTTTACCATGTAGCGGTGTAGCTAACTACTGGAACTACACTACTGTTTTACCATGTAGCGGTGTAGCTAACTACTGGAACTACACTACTGTTTTACCATGTAGCGGTGTAGCTAACTACTGGAACTACACTACTGTTTTACCATGGAACTAGCTACTGTTTTACCATGTGTAGCTAACTACTGGAACTACACTACTGTTATACCATGTAGCGGTGTAGCTAACTACTGGAACTACACTAGTAGCGGTGTAGCTAACTACTGGAACTACACTACTGTTATACCATGTAGCGGTATAGCTAACTACTGGAACTACACACTACTGTTTTACCATGTAGCGGTGTAGCTAACTACTGGAACTACACTACTGTTTTACCATGTAGCGGTGTAGCTAACTACTGGAACTACACTACTGTTTTACCATGTAGCGGTGTAGCTAACTACTGGAACTACACTACTGTTTTACCATGTAGCGGTGTAGCTAACTACTGGAACTACACTACTGTTTACCATGTAGCAGTGTAGCTAACTACTGGAACTACACTACTGTTTTACCATGTAGCAGTGTAGCTAACTACTGGAACTACACTACTGTTTTACCATGTAGCAGTGTAGCTAACTACTGGAACTACACTACTGTTTTACCATGTGTAGCGGTATAGCTAACTACTGGAACTACACTACTGTGTAGCTAACTACTGGAACTACACTACTGTTTTACCATGTAGCGGTGTAGCTAACTACTACACTACTGTTACACTACTAGCTAACTACTGGAACTACACTACTGTTTTACCATGTAGCGGTGTAGCTAACTACTGGAACTACACTACTGTTTTACCATGTAGCGGTGTAGCTAACTACTGGAACTACACTACTGTTTTACCATGTAGCGGTGTAGCTAACTACTGGAACTACACTACTGTTTTACCATGTAGCGGTGTAGCTAACTACTGGAACTACACTACTGTTTTACCATGTAGCGGTGTAGCTAACTACTGGAACTACACTACTGGAACTACACTAGTAGCGGTGTAGCTAACTACTGGAACTACACTACTGTTTTACCATGTAGTGTTTTACCATGTAGCGGTGTAGCTAACTACTGGAACTACACTACTGTTTTACCATGAACTACACTGGAACTACACTACTGTTTTACCATGTAGCGGTGTAGCTAACTACTGGAACTACACTACTGTTTTACCATGTAGCGGTGTAGCTAACTACTGGAACTACACTACTGTTTTACCATGTAGCGGTGCTAACTACTGAACTACACTACTGTTTTACCATGTAGCGGTAGCTAACTACTGGAACTACACTACTGTTTTACCATGTAGCGGTGTAGCTAACTACTGGAACTACACTACTGTTATACCATGTAGCGGTGTAGCTAACTACTGGAACTACACTACTGTTTTACCATGTAGCGGTGTAGCTAACTACTGGAACTACACTACTGTTTTACCATGTAGCGGTGTAGCTAACTACTGGAACTACACTACTGTTTTACCATGTAGCGGTGTAGCTAACTACTGGAACTACACTACTGTTTTACCATGTAGCGGTGTAGCTAACTACTGGAACTACACTACTGTTTTACCATGTAGCGGTGTAGCTAACTACTGGAACTACACTACTGTTTTAGCTAACTACTGGAACTACACTACTGTTTTACCATGTAGCGGTGTAGCTAACTACTGGAACTACACTACTGGAACTTACTGTTTTACCATGTAGCGGTAGCTAACTACTGCTAACTACTGGAACTACACTACTACTGTTGTTTTACCATGTAGCGGTGTAGCTAACTACTGGAACTACACTACTGTTTTACCATGTAGCGGTGTAGCTAACTACTGGAACTACACTACTGTTTTACCATGTAG
>NW_025748222.1:0-38641 GCF_021184085.1 Oncorhynchus gorbuscha | reverse complement strand
TCATGGTTGAGACCCGGGGACAGGAAGACAGTCAACACAGGACTAACATCATGGTTGAGACCTGGGGACAGGAAGACAGTCAATAAAACACAGGACTAACATCATGGTTGAGACCTGGGGACAGGAAGACAGTCAATAAAACACAGGACTAACATCATGGTTGAGACCGGGACACAGGACTAACATCATGGTTGAGACCCGGGGACAGGAAGACAGTCAATAAAACACAGGACTAACATCATGGTTGAGACCTGGGGACAGGAAGACAGTCAATAAAACACAGGACTAACATCATGGTTGAGACCTGGGGACAGGACTAACATCATGGTTGAGACCTGGGGACAGGAAGACAGTCAATAAAACACAGGACTAACATCATGGTTGAGACCTGGGGACAGGACTAACATCATGGTTGAGACCTGGGGACAGGAAGACAGTCAATAAAACACAGGACTAACATCATGGTTGAGACCTAACATCATGGTTGAGACCTGGGGACAGGAAGACAGAATAAAACACAGGACTAACATCATGGTTGAGACCTGGGGACAGGACTAACATCATGGTTGAGACCTGGGGACAGGAAGACAGTCAATAAAACACAGGACTAACATCATGGTTGAGACTTGGGGACAGGACTAACATCATGGTTGAGACCCGGGGACAGGACTAACATCATGGTTGAGACCCGGGGACAGGAAGACAGTCAATAAAACACAGGACTAACATCATGGTTGAGACCTGGGGACAGGAAGACAGTCAATAAAACACAGGACTAACATCATGGTTGAGACCCGGGGACAGGACTAACATCATGGTTGAGACCTGGGGACAGGAAGACAGTCAATAAAACACAGGACTAACATCATGGTTGAGACCTGGGGACAGGACTAACATCATGGTTGAGACCTGGGGACAGGAAGACAGTCAATAAAACACAGGACTAACATCATGGTTGAGACTTGGGGACAGGACTAACATCATGGTTGAGACCTGGGGACAGGAAGACAGTCAATAAAACACAGGACTAACATCAGGGTTGACACCTGGGGACAGGACTAACATCAGGGTTGACACCTGGGGACAGGACTAACATCAGGGTTGACACCTGGGGACAGGACTAACATCAGGGTTGACACCTGGGGACAGGACTAACATCAGGGTTGACACCTGGGGACAGGACTAACATCAGGGTTGACACCTGGGGACAGGACTAACATCAGGGTTGACACCTGGGGACAGGACTAACATCATGGTTGACACCTGGGGACAGGACTAACATCATGGTTGACACCTGGGGACAGGACTAACATCATGGTTGACACCTGGGGACAGGACTAACATCATGGTTGACACCTGGGGACAGGACTAACATCATGGTTGACACCTGGGGACAGGACTAACATCATGGTTGACACCTGGGGACAGGACTAACATCATGGTTGACACCTGGGGACAGGACTAACATCATGGTTGACACCTGGGGACAGGACTAACATCATGGTTGACACCTGGGGACAGGACTAACATCATGGTTGACACCTGGGGACAGGACTAACATCATGGTTGACACCTGGGGACAGGACTAACATCATGGTTGACACCTGGGGACAGGACTAACATCATGGTTGACACCTGGGGACAGGAAGAGTTATTAAAATAAAGGAACAACAAGACATGACAATGAAATAGATATCAATCAATGACAGGTCACCAACTCTTAGGTACCATTAATCATGAGATCATTAACTAGAATTACTGAATGCACATTCATTGTCAGTTGGCTGGGTGATGATGAATGTAACTGACTACGGTTCAAAGTCTCAGGTCGACCTTGGAGGGAAACTCCAAGAGGTAATCGTTCTGTGATGAACACACAAGCACACTCAATTCCACTTGACTCAGGGAGGGTCCCTTGGCTAATTGCCTCTGTGCCCAGCAGTGTGGAACTACAGTGACTAGGCATATTAACACAAACACCACCATGTCTGCAGTGAGAGCCAATACCACCTGACTTGTGTGGGAGGACCAACCATGCTAATTGGACAACTACGTTCTCAGCAGTGTGTGTGTGGACAGAGAGACACTGCTGACACACACATTCCAACCCTGTATCCACAGAGGTCAGCGATTTAGGCCAGGAAGGGTGTCCCCCCCCCGGGGGATTTGATCTCTGCAGTCAGGTCACTAGCCGCGAGGTAGCCCCATTGAGTCTTGATCACTCACCGAGGGAATCGATGAAGTCTTTGTTGCTCTGGTAAAACTTCACGTAGGCAGCTAGCTTTGCACTCACAAAGATGGTTAGGAGCTGTGAATGAAGGAGAGAGAGCGAGAGAAGTGTATGTCACTGTTAAAACAACCAGGTAATAATGTAGCATCATTGTTATGAATGGATTCATATGAACCTATTAAATCCTCAGAGTTCAAATGTCACGGCCTTGTTAACAGCAGGATGAGCTGTTCCCTGAGCTGGGCTTCAGTACTCACGTCGTGCAGGAGCTCTCCCTCTAGGAAGCGGACAGGTTTGAGGGCCAGGAGGTGGTCCAGCAGGAAGGTGTTGGGGTCTTTCAGGGCTCGTACAATGCACCTGGGGGGAGGAACCAGAGAGGGGTGAGTGACAGCAAAGACAGCCAGTCACGTGTCAGATCTTAGAGTTATGATGGTAGGATAGAGGTGTGTATGTATGTACCTGTGGGCATCAACGCGTGCTTGTGAGGCGTTGTCCTCTGTGTAACTCCCCAGCAGCTCCACCATCACCTTAGCTGCAGCCTCGCTGCAGAGGAACACACACACTCAGTGACACAAGAACCAGCTCAAGAAAAATACAAACATTGCAGATACACAACACATATCCCATTGTACTGAGGAATTACTTTTAGAAAAATATGAAAAAATAAACAATTAGAACAGAGAGTGAATGTGCCGAAGACGCCACCAGGCACCAGACTGTGCCGAAGACGCCACCAGGCACCAGACTGTGCCGAAGACGCCACCAGGCACCAGACTGTGCCGAAGACGCCACCAGGCACCAGACTGTGCCGAAGACGCCACCAGGCACCAGACTGTGCCGAAGACGCCACCAGGCACCAGACTGTGCCGAAGACGCCACCAGGCACCAGACTGTGTCGAAGACGCCACCAGGCACCAGACTGTGTCGAAGACACCACAAGGCTGTGTGTAGTTAGTTACCTCTTCTTACATTCGACCAGGGCCTCGTACACCAGCCTTAGCAGTGTGTGTTTCTTCTCTGTGTTCAGGTTCCAGTCTGTGATCCACTTACGCACCTGAACCACAAACACACAAGCAGAGCCATGGAAACATCAATCATCCTTCCTCTACAATGTCTTGTTCCTGCAGAGCCCTTACATGTGACTGGTAAAGTGTGGTCTGAGCGGATTGGATGAGCACATCGGTGAGAGTGACAGTATATGGCGAGTGTGCACGGTGAGATTGACGGTATATGGTGAGTGTGCACATCGGTGAGAGTGACAGTATATGGTGAGTGTGCAAGGTGAGTGTGACAGTATATGGCAAGTGTGCACGGTGAGTGTGACTGTGTATGGTGAGTGTGCACGGTGAGTGTGCACGGTGAGTGTGACAGTATATGGCGAGTGTGCACGGTGAGAGTGACAGTATATGGTGAGTGTGCACATCGGTGAGAGTGACAGTATATGGCGAGTGTGCAAGGTGAGTGTGACAGTATATGGCAAGTGTGCACGGTGAGTGTGACAGTATATGGCGAGTGTGCACGGTGAGTGTGACAGTATATGGCGAGTGTGCACGGTGAGTGTGACAGTATATAGCGAGTGTGCACGGTGAGAGTGACAGTATATGGCGAGTGTGCACGGTGAGTGTGACAGTATATGGCGAGTGTGCACGGTGAGTGTGACAGTATATAGCGAGTGTGCACGGTGAGAGTGACAGTATATGGCAAATGTGCACGGTGAGTGTGACAGTGTATGGAGAGTGTGCACGGTGAGAGTGACAGTGTATGGCAAGTGTGCACGGTGAGTGTGACAGTATATGGCGAGTGTGCACGGTGAGAGTGACAGTATATGGCGAGTGTGCACGGTGAGCGTACCTGGTCGAGGTCCGTGGGGATGAAAGCGATGGCGTTGCAGGTGGTTGCTACCTTGATGAGGCTGCAGTAGACTGTGTACCTCACTGGGGCCGTCTCATCCATACCATGGAACAGGTTACTCAGCCTACACAACCAAAACCCTACACGTTAACTTGACCATTAAGACATGGCTTACGGTTAGTGTTCACAAGGGTCCCACTTCTTCCATAGTGCATAAATAAACCCAAATCTTGGGTCGCTGACTTCATTCACTATGTCCAGGTGCTCCAGACATCTAGTGGGTGGCTGCATACTTCACCGGTCAGGGAGACTAGTAGAGAACAGAGATAGATGAGTGTGTGGACTTACAGCTGCATCCTGAGGGAAGGCCTCTCTCCCTCTCGGGACTTGACCAGCTTCTCACACAGACTCTCGATCAGGGTCTCCTGTTTCTCCGTCTCCAGGATGAGTAGCAGCGACACTATGCTGTTCATCACACTCTCCACTTCTACAGAGGAGAGAGACAACTATCAATCACAATGACACCATTCAAGACTCATTCATACCAGCCACTTTTAGGAGGAAACAGAAAAACAAACATAAGTGGTAAAGAGATGGAAAGGAAAACAGCAGAGGTAGAAACAGCAGATGAATTAAGGGAACAAGACAATGAGGGGGAGGGGCTGACAGACAGAAAGACAAGCGTGAGAGAGGACAGTTTACAGTTCATGTGTGTGCTGACATCATGCAGACAGGTGTATCTGTAGATGCATTGGGCATGTTTGCCTTCTCTACATGGATATGTCACCAATGTGAGCAGTCCTTTAGAAGTGCCACTGGCTATAGGTTAGCGTTTCCCTGGTGTCACTCACCTTTATCGTCGTCCTTGAGGCAGACGTCACAGGCCTCGATGATTTGAGCCAGGTCCACATGGAGACCACCTTCAGAGTTTTCCTCTGAGATCTCTGCTCCTTTGGCTTTGATGTAGGCCCTGAGCTCTGAGGCCTGTCAACAACAACACGTTATAAAAGAACAGGGGTGTATTTATTAGTCAGATTCCGTTGCGAAACATTTTGTCTGTGAAACCAAACGTAAAACGTTCTGCAACTAAAACTACAGTTTCTACTGGGTCCTTTCCCATTTGCTTCTGTTTGGTTCCTTGAGTAAACAGTACATGTTTTCCGTTGTAAAAAGTTTAACGGAATCAGACTAATGATTACACCCCAGATTAAACTACAGACACAGCGATGACACTTAGTCCAATAACAAAACATGCACTACTTAACAGCTGTCACTAAAGATATTTCAATTGTACATTTGATTAAGGATGCACAATGACGTATTTTCCTTCTCCAAGCCGTACAGCTGGCAGTTAATCTATACATTACAACTAGCTTGTGTCTTCATCCAAAGCTAGTCAACTATTCTAACCAGTTAGCTAGCTACATCGGATGCAAACATTGAAAACATTGATGTTGTAGACTGCAACTAACTGTTAGCTAGTTACCTAATGTACATTCCTAGTTACGTGTAAAACAAATGCATCAGCTGGCAATACGTTGCATTAAGTAAACACAAGTCACGGGGATATAGCTAGTTTACAAAGAGATCTAGATCCATTTAACTGGGGGTGAAAATGGATCCAGCTGTAATGTTAGCATACTAGCTAACAAACAGCTAGGCTAACTAGCTAGTGTACTGATCATAGTCATTGGCATTGACTCATTATATGGCTAACGGTAGCATGCTAATGTTATCTGGCATGTCACCCTTTGTCGTAACGTTACATATCGACATGAGTGTGCTCATTCTTTTTTTAAACTATTACTAAAACACTTAAATCGTACCTGGTCCTCTTCGGTTATGTCGATAAATGCTGGGACACTCATTTTATAATTATTTTAGTGAGCCTAGATCAAATCCACGCTCGCACTACCGCTGAGGCCACCGGAAAAGAAAACGCTTTACGACCGGCAAACATGATGCACTTCCGGGTCATCCTGTTAAAGTGACCGTAGTGATAATTCAGCTGGACTGGACGTTTTCTCATATTGTTTCATACAAAATGCTTAGGTAGCCTAACCTCTACATTTACAACATATGATGTAAACGATGTAATATTTATTAGTGTTTGATTATGTAATTATGATACAATGTTACCATTTAGTTTTTGTTCCCCCCACCACTTGTTACATTTTTAAATGTAACCTTTATTTAACTAGGCAAGTCAGTTAAGAACAAATTCTTATTTAGAATGATGGCCTACACAGGCCAAATGACGCTGGGCCAATTGTGCACCGCCCTATGGGACTCCCAATCACGGAGTGATACAGCCTGGATTCAAAACAGGGTGTCTGTAGTGACACCTCTAGCACTGAGATGCAGTGCCTTAGACCACTGCGCCACTCGGGAGCCCCGAGCCCCAGTTTCTTTGAGAACATCCTACAATCTCGTTGATAAACACTTTTATTGAAGGATTTCAATAAGGATTCCCGAGATACTAAATGTGTGAAACAGGTAGTGGAATCATATAATTCTGTTTATTTTGCTAGATGACTTATGCACCATCTGGAAATGGATAACCTCAGCTTGAGCGCTCCAAAAAGAACAGACTGGGTTCAAAGTGTATGGTCAGGGTCACAAGTTAACGAGACCCACTGCCATGGTCCATGCCATCCTTTCTCCTCTTCTTATCCAGGTATCAATCTATCATCTGGGGGGGTAGTCCCAGGATGTCTTGGCTGAGAGTTACAGTGGTAGAGGTGATCCTTGGACGGAGGTTATCTGGCTGAGTTACCTCTCTGTTCGGACCACCATGACTTTCCCCAGAGTTGACACCGGAAACATTGTGAGCATCAGAGGGGAGCACATTTACACAGCCCTCCCACTGACCCAGCGATATGGCACCAGGGCCTGTATATCAAGTGGGATGCTGTGATTTAGTCAGCCGCAGAGGCAGGCCATTTTCCCCTGGAGTGATTGAGGTGGGGGGGCTTAAGAGTAACTGAAGATACAATTGCCCCTAAAAGCTGGCTCAGGTTACAAGCTATTGGGGTGTAAAGCCATACATCTTCACGTTAAGAGTAAAGCCAAGCACCCTCCACTCCCAAACAATGGTGTTCTCTTCTTTCCTCTTCACTGTCTCATAAAACGGATACTATCCTGACCTTGGATACCAAGTCTTGGTGGGTTAACTGTCTCAACTTTACTCAGCCATACAGTACTGCTTCCTCTATAACGTGTAGAACAGTTTGCTATAATCCATGTCTACGTATGTTGCCCATTTGAGACACTTTGACGTGGCATAGAAATGCCTTTTTAACTTATCTAATAGCAGTGAGATATGAACTGCACATAGGTCACAGTTTGCTTATAACAAGTCATTCCTGTTTGATTACAGGAACATTTCACATCATGATACAGTGGGGCAAAAAAGTATTTAGTCAGCCACCAATTGTGCAAGTTCTCCCACTTAAAAGATGAGAGAGGCCTGTAATTTTCATCATAGGTACACTTCAACTATGACAGACAAAATGAGAAAAAAAATCCATGCTTGTTTGTAGGTGACCAAATACTTATTTTCCACCATACTTTGCAAATAAATTCATAAAAAATCCGACAATGTGATTTTCTGGATTTTTTTTGTAGGTGACCAAATACTTATTTTCCACCATAATTTGCAAATAAATTCATTAAAAATCCTACAATGTGATTTTCTGGATTTTTTTTCTCATTTTGTCTGTCATAGTTTAAGTGTACCTATGATGACAATTACAGGCCTCTCTCATCTTTTTAAGTGGGAGAACTTGCACAATTGGTGGCTGAATAAATACTTTTTTGCCCCACTGTATGTCACGTTGCAGTTATAGTTTAGACCAAGTTTAGACCAACCGACTTCATTTTTATTATGTTTAGTAGGATAAGGATCTGAAATAGGGAGCTACGGGTAAATGTTCGGTGGAGTGTTTCACCATGGCCCCTGTACAATGTGTAACACTCATCAGCCTGAGAGTGCCTGGTACCAAGCACCAAGCTCCCCCCTCACTCTCTCCTTGCCCTCTTTGGCTGTCACAGCCAGGAATTTATGGCCGCTTCTACTCCCAAAGTGTGCTTGCTTGTGTAACTCTGAGCATTTCATTAGGTGATTAACAACTGTTGTCAAGTGCCTGTTGTATTTCAACTGCAGAATAAAAGTGTATTTTTTATGGTTTTGAAGCTCCAGATGCATACGAGACAGTGTTTGTCTTTTTTAGGAGAAGCATTAAAACGCCAGGTTTGGATATGATCCTCTGTATGTAACAGAGAGGGCATGTCTTCCTATGGTTAGATCCCGCTGGGCAAAAACTGGTTGAATCAATGTTGTTTCCATGTCATTTCAACAAAGAAATTCAAAGCGATGATGTTGAATCAACATGGAAAATTGATTGGATTTGCAAAAAGTCATCAACATAAGGGAATTTTGTATGTTTTTTAACCCAACTTTAAACCTAAATCCAATGATCTGGTGAAATGTTTTGTTGAATTCACATTAGTTGAAAATTAAGCCAAAATTTGACCGCGAATGAAGTCTGTGGTCAGGGTATAAGCCGCAGACATTATGAGGCATGGTCTTACAGGTTCATTGGACTGAAACATTACTTGGTCCACTGTGTAACAATCTGTCTGTCTTATTTCTCATAGCCAGGCTGACCTCACTCTGACCCAATATACCTTGTATGTGTCTCTGTCTGTCTGTCTGTCTGTCTGTCTGTCTGTCTGTCTGTCTGTCTGTCTGTCTGTCTGTCTGTCTGTCTGTCTGTCTGTCTGTCTGTCTGTCTGTCTGTCTGTCTGTCTGTCTGTCTGTCTGTCTGTCTGTCTGTCTGTCTGTCTGTCTGTCTGTCTGTCTGTCTGTCTGTCTGTCTGTCTGTCTGTCTGTGCGTGCGTGCGTGCGTGCGTGTGTGTGTGTGTGTGTGTCTGTGTGTATTGAAGTGTTAGCGCACATTTCAGTAGAAAATGACTGGTCAGTCGGCCTCATTAGCTATTGCAGTATGTGTGTGATTCATCGTCAGAGTTTGTTCACAGGAAATGGTTGGTACATGACTGTTTCAAAGTAGCAGATCATTTAGGTTTGCTGTGCCCCGCTGCTATCAGAGTTTGACTTATTCAGAAATTCAGCATAAATGAATGTCCCCAATGACATCAGCTATAGCAATGGCAGAGATGAACCCGTCCTCTCTTTGACATTATGGGGGTGTGAAAAGAAAAGGCTGTATTAGGAGAGGATTTAGTTTAGGTGTCAGTTTTCTCAGCCAAGTGTAGCCTACCCACCTACTAACCCTAACCCATCACGTAAATCGCTCTCATGATCATCATCACACAACATGGCCGCCCAACTTTCTCCCTCTGGTTCCCACTGTCCTCCTCACCTCTTCAACCACTGTCCAATCCCCTGCCCTGGGCTGATCTATCAGACTAGCAGTGACCTCATCAAAGAGCGCCTCGCTTGAGTGAGCACTGGAATAAGACCAAGTTTCCCCTTAAAAACGGCTCTATGGTTTTGCCATTTCATCCTGTATGTAGGTACCGACTCGCCAAGTCTTGGTCCAAAAGGAATAATTAATAGCTTCTACCCCCAAGCCATAAAACTCCTGAACAGCTAATCAAACAGCTACCCAGACTATTTGATTGTTGGTTTAAGGGCTTGTAAGTGAGCATTTCACTGTAAGGGCTACTACACCTGTTGTATTCGGTGCATGCAACAAATAAAGTGTGATTTATATTTTTGATTTGAATGGTTCAGGTTAGGATTTGAGGGTGGTAAACTCATCCTAAATTGTATTGTATGCCATTGTGTGCCAGTCAGAGGTCTATCTTGGTCTAGAATTGTAATGGTGAGAAGCAGATGTATTCTATCATAACTTTTCAGCGTTATGATAGAAGTATGCAATGATGCTGACCCCCCCTAAATATTCTACCCCTCCCTACACCTCTTGCACACACACAATGTACTTAATCTAAAATAAACATGTAGACCTTATGTTGTTCACATTTACATTTACATTTAAGTCATTTAGCAGACGCTCTTATCCAGAGCGACTTACAAATTGTTAATTGAGTTGATTACTTGTTTTCTCTCAAAGCATCAGACATGACCTTTGGCGTAGTCGGAATGATTTCCCATGACGATCTGCCTCCCTGTGTGTGTGTGTGTTTTCACGTGCATGTTTGTCTGTGCTCGCCTGTGTGTATCTTGATAGATGCTGCATGTCTGTGGTCTGCTTAGATAGCGGTTCAATGACTGTGATCCCTTATCTGGCCAGACACGAGATAATCAATACTGAAAGGGAGTCACGATCTGATGGATCTCTGACCTGCCAGATTGGGAAAGAAAAAAGATACCCTAAACGAGGTGACAAAATATTTTTAATTTAAATATTTGTTTCCTATTTCACACACACAGAAGCCACATGTGGACTTTTATTTTACACCTTCAGGAGAAAAGCATTTCAAACCATAATCTGCCACATAGGACCACTGTTTACCAGGATTAATTTACATACTGGGCATAACTATGTCCACAAAAGAAACATACGGTAATAAACACTGACATCAGTCACATGCCATATCTCTTAATGAGCACATACCAACTATCACTAAGAAGTTAGCTAACGATCAAACTGTGGGTGAACAGTTAGCATTGAGCTATCTGAGGTCATTAATTGCCCTTTGTGGAATATGTGTGCTCTGATTCAACCTAATGAACAAGGAGCCACAATCTGCTAAGAATCCCATCTGAAGGACCCAGTCAGTGCAGCGGAAATGGGAAGGGGGCTTGGGAATGATAGATTGGCCTCTTGTCATCATAGTGTTTACACAACATACACTCATTGACGACAAAGAGAGACTGAGATTAGAAAGGAGAAGGAAAAAGGAATATGTTTCGATTTTTTTGTTGGGCGGATACTGTGTGACTAGAGCGTAGTGTGGCACGCATACGATATCATCACAGATCACAGACGTCGGGGTGGCGGTCTATGTATATTTGTAAACAACAGCTGGTGCATGATATCTAAGGTAGTCTCGAGGTAGAGTATCTCATGATAAGCTGTAGACCACACTATCTAGAGACTTTTTATCTGTATATTTCGTAGCTGTCTACATACCCCCACAGACCGATGCTGGCACTAAGACAGCACTCAATGAGTTGTATACAGCCATAAGCAAACAGGAAAACGCTCATCCAGAGGCAGCGCTCCTAGTGGCCGGGGACTTTAATGCAGGGAATCTTAAATCAGTTTTACCTCATTTCTATCAGCAAGTTAAATGTGCAACCAGAGGGAAAAATATCTAGATCACCTTTACTCCACACACAGAGATGTGTACAAAGCTCTCCCTCGCCCTCCGTTTGGCAAATCTGACCATAATTATATCCTCCTGATTCCTGCTTACAAGCAAAAATGAAAGCAGGAAGCACCAGTGACTCGGTCAATAAAAAAGTGGTCAGATGAAGCAGATGCTAAGCTACAGGACTGTTTTGCTAGCACAGACTGGAATATATTACAGGATTCTTCCGATGACATTGAGGAATACACCACATCAGTCACTGGCTTCATCAATAAGTGCATCGATGACGTCGTCCCCACTGTGACTGTACATTCAAACCCCAACCAGAAGCCTTGGATTACAGACAACATCCGCACTGAGCTAAAGGGTAGAGCTGCCTCTTTCAAGGAGCGGGACTCTAACCTGGACGCTTATAAAAAAATCCTATGACAAACAAAGCATCAAAACATGACTAAGATCGAATCGTACTACACCGGCTCCGATGCTTGTCGGATGTGGCAGGCCTTGCAATCTATTGCAGACTACAAAGGAAAGCAGTGACACAAGCCTACCAGACAAGATACATGACTTCTATGCTCGCTTCGAGGCAAGCAACACTGAAACATGAATGAGAGCATCAGCTGTTCCGGATGACTGCATGATCATGCTCTCTGCAGATGATGTAAGTAAGACCTTTAAACAGGTCAGGGTCAGACGGATTACCAGGACGTGTACTCCGAACATGCGCTGACCAAATGGCAAGTGTCAGATCCACAGACGATGCAATCTTTATTACACTCCACACTACCCTTTCACACCTAGAAAAAAGGAACACCTATGTGAGAATGCTATTCATTGACAGCTCAGCATTCAACACCATAGTGCCCTCAAAGCTCATTACTAAGCGAAGGACCCTGGGACTAATCACCTCCCTCTGCAACTGGATCCTGGACTTCCTGACGGGTCACCCCCAGGTGGTAAGGGTAGGTAACAAAACTGATCTTCAACACGGGGCCCCTCAGGGGTGTGTGCTCAGTCCCCTCCTGCAGTCCCTGTTCACTCATGACTGCACGGCCAGGTACGACTCCAACACCATCATAAAGTTTTCCGATGACACAACAGTGGAAGGCCTGATCACCGACAACGACGAGACAGCCTATAGGAAGGAGGTCAGAGACCTGACCGTGTGCTGCAATGACAACAACCTCTCCCTCAATGTGATCAAGACAAAGGAGATGATTGTGGACTACAGGAAAAGGAGGACCGAGCACGCCCCCATTCTCATTGACGGGGCTGTAATGGAGCAGGTTGAGAGCTTCAAGTTCCTTGGAATCCACATCACCAACAAACTAACATTGTCCAAGCACACCAAGACAGTCATGAAGAGGGCACGACAAAACCTATTCCCCCTCAGGAGACTGAAAGTATTTGGCATGGGTCCTCAGATCCTCAATAGGTTCTACATCTGCACTATCGAGAGCATCCTGACAGGTTGCATCAGTGCCTGGTATGGCAACTGCTTGGCCTCCAACCGCAAGGCACTACAGAGGGTAGTGCGTACGGCCCTGTACGCACTACCGGGACCAAGCTTCCTGCCATCGAGGACCTCTATACCAGGCAGTGTCAGAGGGAGGTCCTAAAAATGGTCAAATACTCCAGCCACCCTAGTCATAGACTGTTCTCTCTGCTACCGCACGGCACATGATACCAAGTCTAGGAGGCTTCTAAACAGCTTCTACACCCAAGCCATAAGACTCCTGAACATCTAATCAAATGCCTACCCCAACTATTTGCATTGCCCCCCTACCCCCTCTTTTATGCTGCTGCTACTCTCTGTTATTATCTATGCATAGTCACTTTAATAACTCTACCTATATGTACAGATCACCTCAGTTACCTTGACTAACCGGTGTCCCGGCACATTGACTCTGTACCGGTATCCACTGTACATGGCCTCACTACTGTTATTTTACTTCTGCTCTTTAATTGTTCGTTTCTTTTATTTCTAACTTTTTTCTAGGTATTTTTCATAAAACTGCATTGTTGGTTAAGGGCTTGTAAGTGAGCATTTCAATGTAAGGTCTACACTCGTTTTGATTTGATCACAAATGTAATTACAGCAGATAAATACCCTGTTGTTGAGTGGTGTATTCATTTCCCAGTATACCTTGATGCATTTTAAAGTACTTGACTTTGAGAATTTCTCCTGAACTGTGCCATTTATTTAATCAGCTTCCACTGGCGAATGACCTCAGGAAACTGGTCACACTAAGATAAGAATCAGACCCAGAAGCACAAACATTTTATCCTCACACATTGACTCTGGATGACTGTGCTGACAACCTGTCTCATGGGTCTGAATACTCGGAAAGCACTGATTTAGAAATATCAAATAACATCATCCTCATTTTCACTATCCGTCAGGATTTCTTAGAAATAAGCTTAGTAAAAGGGGAGAGAGTGGGTGGATCTATATGTGTGCTGCTTCCTTGGCACTCTAGGTGAGGTCAGTAAGAAAACAACTGGCCTCTTACTGGAACACAATAAACTGATATGTGGTGAGCCATCTCCTTCACTGTGACATATGGACCACTTTTAAAACCACGTCTGACCTAACACACTTCCCCCTAGCCATCATTATCTTCCTCATCTTAATCATCACCCTCATCACCACCATCAACATCATTGTCACCATCATCACCACCATCATCATCACCATCATCATCACCCCCACCACCCCATCATCACCATCATCATCACCACCATCATCTTCCCCATCATCACCATCATCATCACCATCATCACCATTATCATCACCATTATCATCATCAAAATACATCCAAACTCCCTGTAGGTAACAGGTAAAAGGACTTTGCAAAAGAAGGAAAACCACACAAGCTATCTCAGATACTTGCTGATGTACAGTATATTACTGCACAATGTCAATACCCCAGAACATGTATAAATATCCTGCTTTAATTCGTTTCCGTGCCTTGTTGTATTATATTAGTATCTTGTTGTATTATATTAGTATCTTATTGTATTATATTAGTATCTTGTTGTATTATATTAGTATCTTGTTGTGTTATATTAGTATCTTGTGTTATATTAGTATCTTGTTGTATTATATCAGTATCTTGTTGTGTTATATTAGTATCTTGTTGTATTATATCAGTATCTTGTGTTATATTAGTATCTTATTATATTAGTATCTTGTGTTATAGTATATTAGTATCTTGTTGTATTATATTAGTATCTTGTTGTATTATATCAGTATCTTATTGTATTATATTAGTATCTTGTTGTGTTATATTAGTATCTTGTTGTATTATATCAGTATCTTGTGTTATATTAGTATCTTATTATATTAGTATCTTGTGTTATAGTATATTAGTATCTTGTTGTATTATATTAGTATCTTGTTGTATTATATTAGTATCTTGTTGTGTTATATTAGTATCTTGTTATATTAGTATATTGTTGTATTATATTAGTATCTTGTTGTGTTATATTAGTATCTTGTGTTATATTAGTATCTTGTTGTATTATATTAGTATATTGTTGTATTATATTAGTATCTTGTTGTATTATATTAGTATCTTGTTGTATTATATTAGTATCTTGTTGTATTATATTAGTATCTTGTTGTATTATATTAGTATCTTGTTGTGTTATATTAGTATCTTGTTGTATTATATTAGTAGCTTGTTGTATTATATTAGTATCTTGTTGTATATTATATTAGTATCTTGTTGTATTATATTAGTATCTTATTATATTAGTATCTTGTGTTATAGTATATTAGTATCTTGTTGTATTATATTAGTATCTTGTTGTATTATATTAGTATCTTGTTGTGTTATATTAGTATCTTGTTATATTAGTATATTGTTGTATTATATTAGTATCTTGTTGTATTATATTAGTATCTTGTTGTGTTATATTAGTATCTTGTTGTATATTATATTAGTATCTTGTTGTATTATATTAGTATCTTATTATATTAGTATATTGTGTTATAGTATATTAGTATCTTGTTGTATTATATTAGTATCTTGTTGTATTATATTAGTATCTTGTTGTGTTATATTAGTATCTTGTGTTATATTAGTATCTTGTTGTATTATATCAGTATCTTGTTGTGTTATATTAGTATCTTGTTGTATTATATCAGTATCTTGTGTTATATTAGTATCTTATTATATTAGTATCTTGTGTTATAGTATATTAGTATCTTGTTGTATTATATTAGTATCTTGTTGTATTATATCAGTATCTTATTGTATTATATTAGTATCTTGTTGTGTTATATTAGTATCTTGTTGTATTATATCAGTATCTTGTGTTATATTAGTATCTTATTATATTAGTATCTTGTGTTATAGTATATTAGTATCTTGTTGTATTATATTAGTATCTTGTTGTATTATATTAGTATCTTGTTGTGTTATATTAGTATCTTGTTATATTAGTATATTGTTGTATTATATTAGTATCTTGTTGTGTTATATTAGTATATTGTTGTATTATATTAGTATCTTGTTGTATTATATTAGTATCTTGTTGTATTATATTAGTATCTTGTTGTATTATATTAGTATCTTGTTGTATTATATTAGTATCTTGTTGTGTTATATTAGTATCTTGTTGTATTATATTAGTAGCTTGTTGTATTATATTAGTATCTTGTTGTATATTATATTAGTATCTTGTTGTATTATATTAGTATCTTATTATATTAGTATCTTGTGTTATAGTATATTAGTATCTTGTTGTATTATATTAGTATCTTGTTGTATTATATTAGTATCTTGTTGTGTTATATTAGTATCTTGTTATATTAGTATATTGTTGTATTATATTAGTATCTTGTTGTATTATATTAGTATCTTGTTGTGTTATATTAGTATCTTGTTGTATATTATATTAGTATCTTGTTGTATTATATTAGTATCTTATTATATTAGTATCTTGTGTTATAGTATATTAGTATCTTGTTGTATTATATTAGTATCTTGTTGTATTATATTAGTATCTTGTTGTGTTATATTAGTATCTTGTTATATTAGTATATTGTTGTATTATATTAGTATCTTGTTGTGTTATATTAGTATCTTGTGTTATATTAGTATCTTGTTGTATTATATTAGTATATTGTTGTATTATATTAGTATCTTGTTGTATTATATTAGTATCTTGTTGTATTATATTAGTATCTTGTTGTATTATATTAGTATCTTGTTGTATTATATTAGTATCTTGTTGTATTATATTAGTATCTTGTTGTGTTATATTAGTATCTTGTTGTATTATATTAGTATCTTGTTGTATTATATCAGTATCTTGTGTTATATTAGTATCTTATTATATTAGTATCTTGTGTTATAGTATATTAGTATCTTGTTGTATTATATTAGTATCTTGTTGTATTATATTAGTATCTTGTTGTGTTATATTAGTATCTTGTTATATTAGTATATTGTTGTATTATATTAGTATCTTGTTGTGTTATATTAGTATCTTGTGTTATATTAGTATCTTGTTGTATTATATTAGTATATTGTTGTATTATATTAGTATCTTGTTGTATTATATTAGTATCTTGTTCTATTATATTAGTATCTTGTTGTATTATATTAGTATCTTGTTGTATTATATTAGTATCTTGTTGTGTTATATTAGTATCTTGTTGTATTATATTAGTAGCTTGTTGTATTATATTAGTATCTTGTTGTATATTATATTAGTATCTTGTTGTATTATATTAGTATCTTATTATATTAGTATCTTGTGTTATAGTATATTAGTATCTTGTTGTATTATATTAGTATCTTGTTGTATTATATTAGTATCTTGTTGTGTTATATTAGTATCTTGTTATATTAGTATATTGTTGTATTATATTAGTATCTTGTTGTATTATATTAGTATCTTGTTGTGTTATATTAGTATCTTGTTGTATATTATATTAGTATCTTGTTGTATTATATTAGTATCTTATTATATTAGTATCTTGTGTTATAGTATATTAGTATCTTGTTGTATTATATTAGTATCTTGTTGTATTATATTAGTATCTTGTTGTGTTATATTAGTATCTTGTTATATTAGTATATTGTTGTATTATATTAGTATCTTGTTGTGTTATATTAGTATCTTGTGTTATATTAGTATCTTGTTGTATTATATTAGTATATTGTTGTATTATATTAGTATCTTGTTGTATTATATTAGTATCTTGTTGTATTATATTAGTATCTTGTTGTATTATATTAGTATCTTGTTGTATTATATTAGTATCTTGTTGTGTTATATTAGTATCTTGTTGTATTATATTAGTAGCTTGTTGTATTATATTAGTATCTTGTTGTATATTATATTAGTATCTTGTTGTATTATATTAGTATCTTATTATATTAGTATCTTGTGTTATAGTATATTAGTATCTTGTTGTATTATATTAGTATCTTGTTGTATTATATTAGTATCTTGTTGTGTTATATTAGTATCTTGTTATATTAGTATATTGTTGTATTATATTAGTATCTTGTTGTATTATATTAGTATCTTGTTGTGTTATATTAGTATCTTGTTGTATATTATATTAGTATCTTGTTGTATTATATTAGTATCTTATTATATTAGTATCTTGTGTTATAGTATATTAGTATCTTGTTGTATTATATTAGTATCTTGTTGTATTATATTAGTATCTTGTTGTGTTATATTAGTATCTTGTTATATTAGTATATTGTTGTATTATATTAGTATCTTGTTGTGTTATATTAGTATCTTGTGTTATATTAGTATCTTGTTGTATTATATTAGTATCTTATTGTATTATATTAGTATCTTGTTGTATTATATTAGTATCTTGTTGTATTATATTAGTATCTTGTTGTGTTATATTAGTATCTTGTTATATTAGTATATTGTTGTATTATATTAGTATCTTGTTGTGTTATATTAGTATATTGTTGTATTATATTAGTATCTTGTTGTATTATATTAGTATCTTGTTGTATTATATTAGTATCTTGTTGTATATTATATTAGTATCTTGTTGTATTATATTAGTATCTTATTATATTAGTATCTTGTGTTATAGTATATTAGTATCTTGTTGTATTATATTAGTATCTTGTTGTATTATATTAGTATCTTGTTGTGTTATATTAGTATCTTGTTATATTAGTATATTGTTGTATTATATTAGTATCTTGTTGTATTATATTAGTATCTTGTTGTGTTATATTAGTATCTTGTTGTATATTATATTAGTATCTTGTTGTATTATATTAGTATCTTATTATATTAGTATCTTGTGTTATAGTATATTAGTATCTTGTTGTATTATATTAGTATCTTGTTGTATTATATTAGTATCTTGTTGTGTTATATTAGTATCTTGTTATATTAGTATATTGTTGTATTATATTAGTATCTTGTTGTGTTATATTAGTATCTTGTGTTATATTAGTATCTTGTTGTATTATATTAGTATCTTATTGTATTATATTAGTATCTTGTTGTATTATATTAGTATCTTGTTGTATTATATTAGTATCTTGTTGTGTTATATTAGTATCTTGTTATATTAGTATATTGTTGTATTATATTAGTATCTTGTTGTGTTATATTAGTATATTGTTGTATTATATTAGTATCTTGTTGTATTATATTAGTATCTTGTTGTATTATATTAGTATCTTGTTGTATTATATTAGTATCTTGTTGTATTATATTAGTATCTTGTTGTGTTATATTAGTATCTTGTTGTATTATATTAGTAGCTTGTTGTATTATATTAGTATCTTGTTGTATATTATATTAGTATCTTGTTGTATTATATTAGTATCTTATTATATTAGTATCTTGTGTTATAGTATATTAGTATCTTGTTGTATTATATTAGTATCTTGTTGTATTATATTAGTATCTTGTTGTGTTATATTAGTATCTTGTTATATTAGTATATTGTTGTATTATATTAGTATCTTGTTGTATTATATTAGTATCTTGTTGTGTTATATTAGTATCTTGTTGTATATTATATTAGTATCTTGTTGTATTATATTAGTATCTTATTATATTAGTATCTTGTGTTATAGTATATTAGTATCTTGTTGTATTATATTAGTATCTTGTTGTATTATATTAGTATCTTGTTGTGTTATATTAGTATCTTGTTATATTAGTATATTGTTGTATTATATTAGTATCTTGTTGTGTTATATTAGTATCTTGTGTTATATTAGTATCTTGTTGTATTATATTAGTATATTGTTGTATTATATTAGTATCTTGTTGTATTATATTAGTATCTTGTTGTATTATATTAGTATCTTGTTGTATTATATTAGTATCTTGTTGTATTATATTAGTATCTTGTTGTATTATATTAGTATCTTGTTGTGTTATATTAGTATCTTGTTGTATTATATTAGTATCTTGTTGTATTATATCAGTATCTTGTGTTATATTAGTATCTTATTATATTAGTATCTTGTGTTATAGTATATTAGTATCTTGTTGTATTATATTAGTATCTTGTTGTATTATATTAGTATCTTGTTGTGTTATATTAGTATCTTGTTATATTAGTATATTGTTGTATTATATTAGTATCTTGTTGTGTTATATTAGTATCTTGTGTTATATTAGTATCTTGTTGTATTATATTAGTATATTGTTGTATTATATTAGTATCTTGTTGTATTATATTAGTATCTTGTTCTATTATATTAGTATCTTGTTGTATTATATTAGTATCTTGTTGTATTATATTAGTATCTTGTTGTGTTATATTAGTATCTTGTTGTATTATATTAGTAGCTTGTTGTATTATATTAGTATCTTGTTGTATATTATATTAGTATCTTGTTGTATTATATTAGTATCTTATTATATTAGTATCTTGTGTTATAGTATATTAGTATCTTGTTGTATTATATTAGTATCTTGTTGTATTATATTAGTATCTTGTTGTGTTATATTAGTATCTTGTTATATTAGTATATTGTTGTATTATATTAGTATCTTGTTGTATTATATTAGTATCTTGTTGTGTTATATTAGTATCTTGTTGTATATTATATTAGTATCTTGTTGTATTATATTAGTATCTTATTATATTAGTATCTTGTGTTATAGTATATTAGTATCTTGTTGTATTATATTAGTATCTTGTTGTATTATATTAGTATCTTGTTGTGTTATATTAGTATCTTGTTATATTAGTATATTGTTGTATTATATTAGTATCTTGTTGTGTTATATTAGTATCTTGTGTTATATTAGTATCTTGTTGTATTATATTAGTATATTGTTGTATTATATTAGTATCTTGTTGTATTATATTAGTATCTTGTTGTA
The DNA here is from genome assembly GCF_021184085.1 of Oncorhynchus gorbuscha. Classification (NCBI taxonomy): domain Eukaryota; kingdom Metazoa; phylum Chordata; class Actinopteri; order Salmoniformes; family Salmonidae; genus Oncorhynchus; species Oncorhynchus gorbuscha. The sequence goes on along the minus strand of NW_025748222.1, from coordinate 17,904 downwards.
TTATATTAGTATCTTGTTGTATTATATTAGTATCTTGTTGTATTATATTAGTATCTTGTTGTGTTATATTAGTATCTTGTTGTATTATATTAGTAGCTTGTTGTATTATATTAGTATCTTGTTGTATATTATATTAGTATCTTGTTGTATTATATTAGTATCTTATTATATTAGTATCTTGTGTTATAGTATATTAGTATCTTGTTGTATTATATTAGTATCTTGTTGTATTATATTAGTATCTTGTTGTGTTATATTAGTATCTTGTTATATTAGTATATTGTTGTATTATATTAGTATCTTGTTGTATTATATTAGTATCTTGTTGTGTTATATTAGTATCTTGTTGTATATTATATTAGTATCTTGTTGTATTATATTAGTATCTTATTATATTAGTATCTTGTGTTATAGTATATTAGTATCTTGTTGTATTATATTAGTATCTTGTTGTATTATATTAGTATCTTGTTGTGTTATATTAGTATCTTGTTATATTAGTATATTGTTGTATTATATTAGTATCTTGTTGTGTTATATTAGTATCTTGTGTTATATTAGTATCTTGTTGTATTATATTAGTATATTGTTGTATTATATTAGTATCTTGTTGTATTATATTAGTATCTTGTTGTATTATATTAGTATCTTGTTGTATTATATTAGTATCTTGTTGTATTATATTAGTATCTTGTTGTGTTATATTAGTATCTTGTTGTATTATATTAGTAGCTTGTTGTATTATATTAGTATCTTGTTGTATATTATATTAGTATCTTGTTGTATTATATTAGTATCTTATTATATTAGTATCTTGTGTTATAGTATATTAGTATCTTGTTGTATTATATTAGTATCTTGTTGTATTATATTAGTATCTTGTTGTGTTATATTAGTATCTTGTTATATTAGTATATTGTTGTATTATATTAGTATCTTGTTGTATTATATTAGTATCTTGTTGTGTTATATTAGTATCTTGTTGTATATTATATTAGTATCTTGTTGTATTATATTAGTATCTTATTATATTAGTATCTTGTGTTATAGTATATTAGTATCTTGTTGTATTATATTAGTATCTTGTTGTATTATATTAGTATCTTGTTGTGTTATATTAGTATCTTGTTATATTAGTATATTGTTGTATTATATTAGTATCTTGTTGTGTTATATTAGTATCTTGTGTTATATTAGTATCTTGTTGTATTATATTAGTATATTGTTGTATTATATTAGTATCTTGTTGTATTATATTAGTATCTTGTTGTATTATATTAGTATCTTGTTGTATTATATTAGTATCTTGTTGTATTATATTAGTATCTTGTTGTATTATATTAGTATCTTGTTGTGTTATATTAGTATCTTGTTGTATTATATTAGTAGCTTGTTGTATTATATTAGTATCTTGTTGTGTTATATTAGTATCTTGTTGTGTTATATTAGTATCTTGTTGTATTATATTAGTATCTTATTATTATTCATCAAGCTTTTATTTTCTACTACTCTTTTATTCACTTCAGTACTTTTCTATTGTTGCATTTTGTACTCCACGTATATGAAGTGTATATGACTAATAAACACAGTTGAACTTGCTGGGTGTGTTCCTCAGACAGACACATCTGTTGGGGTGTGGTAGGGTGAAGACAGTGTTACTGTAAAGAGCTGATGATGGGCGTCTGTATCCTTCCAGAGCTCTGACTCACGAACACCTGCTGTGGTAAACCAGTGAGCGTCATAGGTACTGTAGCCTCATAGGCACTGTAGTTTGATAGGCACTGTAGTTTGATAGGCACTGTAGCCTCATAGGCACTGTAGTTTGATAGGCACTGTAGTTTGATAGGCACTGTAGTTTGATAGGCACTGTAGTCTGATAGGCACTGTAGCCTGATAGGCACTGTAGCCTCATAGGCACTGTAGTTTGATAGGCACTGTAGTTTGATAGGCACTGTAGCCTGATAGGCACTGTAGCCTGTTAGGCACTGTAGTTTGATAGGCACTGTAGCCTGATAGGCACTGTAGCCTCATAGGTACTGTAGCCTGATAGGCACTGTAGTTTGATAGGTACTGTAGTTTGTTAGGCACTGTAGCCTGATAGGCACTGTAGTTTGATAGACACTGTAGTTTGATAGGCACTGTAGCCTGATAGGCACTGTAGTTTGATAGGCACTGTAGCCTGATAGGTACCATAGTTTGATAGGCACTGTAGCCTGATAGGCACTGTAGTTTGATAGGCACTGTAGTTTGATAGGCACTGTAGCCTGATAGGCACTGTAGTTTGATAGGCACTGTAGTTTGATAGGCACTGTAGTTTGTTAGGCACTGTAGCCTGATAGGCACTGTAGTTTGATAGACACTGTAGTTTGATAGGCACTGTAGCCTGATAGGCACTGTAGTTTGATAGGCACTGTAGCCTGATAGGTACCATAGTTTGATAGGCACTGTAGTTTGATAGACACTGTAGTTTGATAGGCACTGTAGCCTGATAGGCACTGTAGTTTTATAGGCACTGTAGTTTGATAGGCACTGTAGCCTGATAGGCACTCTAGCCTCATAGAGCCTGATAGGCACTGTAGTCTAATAGGCACTGTAGCCTGATAGGCACTGTAGCCTGATAGGCACTGTAGTCTGATAGGCACTGTAGCCTGATAGGCACTCTAGCCTCATAGAGCCTGATAGGCACTGTAGTCTGATAGGCACTGTAGCCTGATAGGCACTGTAGTCTGATAGGCACTGTAGTCTGATAGGCACTGTAGTCTGATAGGCACTGTAGTCTAATAGGCACTGTAGCCTGATAGGCACTGTAGGCTAATAGGCGCTGTAGCCTGATAGGCACTGTAGTCTGATAGGCACTGTAGTCTGATAGGCACTGTAGCCTGATAGGCACTGTTGTCTAATAGGCACTGTAGACTGATAGGCACTGTAGTCTGATAGGCACTGTAGTCTAATAGGCACTGTAGCCTGATTAGCACTGTAGTCTAATAGGCACTGTAGCCTGATAGGCACTGTAGTCTAATAGGCACTGTAGTCTGATAGGCACTGTAGTCTAATAGGCACTGTAGCCTGATAGGCACTGTAGTCTAATAGGCACTGTAGTCTGATAGGCACTGTAGTCTGATAGGCACTGTAGCCTGATAGGCACTGTTGTCTAATAGGCACTGTAGACTGATAGGCACTGTAGTCTGATAGGCACTGTAGTCTAATAGGCACTGTAGCCTGATTGGCACTGTAGTCTAATAGGCACTGTAGCCTGATAGGCACTGTAGTCTGATAGGCACTGTAGCCTGAAAGGCACTGTAGTCTGATAGGCACTGTAGCCTGATAGGCACTGTAGTCTAATAGGCACTGTAGCCTGATAGGCACTGTAGTCTGATAGGCACTGTAGTCTAATAGGCACTGTAGCCTGATAGGCACTGTAGTCTAATAGGCACTGTAGCCTGTTAGGCACTGTAGCCTGTTAGGCACTGTAGGCTGATAGGCACTGTAGTCTAATAGGCACTGTAGCCTGATAGGCACTGTAGTCTGATAGGCACTGTAGTCTGATAGGCACTGTAGTCTGATAGGCACTGTAGCCTGTTAGGTCCTTCTGTAGCTCAGTTGGTAGAGCATGGCGCTTGTAACGCCAGGGTAGTGGGTTCGATTCCCGGGACCACCCATACGTAGAATGTATGCACACATGACTGTAAGTCGCTTTGGATAAAAGCGTCTGCTAAATGGCATATATTATTATTATTATTATATATAGGCACTGTAGTTTGATAGGCACTGTAGCCTGTTAGGCACTGTAGTTTGATAGGCACTGTAGCCTATTAGGCACTGTAGTTTGATAGGCACTGTAGCCTGTTAGGCACTGTAGTCTAATAGGCACTGTAGCCTGATAGGCACTGTAGTCTGATAGGCACTGTAGCCTGATAGGCACTGTAGCCTGTTAGGCACTGTAGTCTGATAGGCACTGTAGCCTGATAGGCACTCTAGTCTGATAGGCACTGTAGCCTGTTAGGCACTGTAGTCTGATAGGCACTGTAGCCTGTTAGGCACTGTAGCCTGTTAGGCACTGTAGTCTGATAGGCACTGTAGCCTGATAGGTACTGTAGTCTGATAGGCACTGTAGTCTAATAGGCACTGTAGCCTGATAGGCACTGTAGTCTAATAGGCACTGTAGCCTGATAGGCACTGTAGTCTGATAGTCACTGTAGTCTGATAGGCACTGTAGCCTGTTAGGCACTGTAGTCTGATAGGCACTGTAGCCTGTTAGGCACTGTAGCCTGTTAGGCACTGTAGTCTGATAGGCACTGTAGCCTGTTAGGCACTGTAGTCTGATAGGCACTGTAGCCTGTTAGGCACTGTAGCCTGTTAGGCACTGTAGTCTGATAGGCACTGTAGCCTGTTAGGCACTGTAGTCTGTTAGGCACTGTAGTCTGATAGGCACTGTAGCCTGTTAGGCACTGTAGCCTGTTAGGCACTGTAGTCTGATAGGCACTGTAGCCTGATAGGCACTGTAGCCTGTTAGGCACTGTAGTCTGATAGGCACTGTAGCCTTTTAGGCACTGTAGTCTGATAGGCACTGTATTCTGATAGGCACTGTAGCCTGTTAGGCACTGTAGCCTGTTAGGCACTGTAGCCTGTTAGGCACTGTAGCCTGTTAGGCACTGTAGCCTGATAGGCACTGTAGCCTGTTAGGCACTGTAGCCTGTTAGGCATGGTACTGGAGTATGGAGCCTCAGTATTAGAGTACTGGGAGTCAGAAATGTTAGTCTCCATTGTTTAGGTTAAAAATTATCGATCACTCTTACCAAGTAATTAGCCAACATAACGACCCTCAGTCATCCCATCCACTGTCTGGGTGATTGTGACCACCCTGGCTTGGAGGGATCCTGTCCCATTTCCCAGACTATCACTTGGAGCTGGAGTTTTTCCTCAAGAAGAACTATAGTTCCAGGCTGTTGAAGCTGCAGCGTGGGCAGAGAGAGGGATAGAGGGATGTGTGAATGGCACCACTCTTGCTAGCAGTATATGGGCCTAATCCAGTGTCCAACTACAACATATTATATGCTGGTCCTCTTGAATAGTCCCAGTATCTCTCCTCCCTTCCTCTCCTCTGAAGTTGTGCCAGCTCCAACAGATGCTGTACTTCGTTGTGTCTCCAGACACTCTTGGAAACAGCTTCTCATTGGAAACCATCAAGTTTAGTCTTCCCTTCATATCATCCACTGTTTCATATCAAACATCTATCACCACATGTGATACTGATTGGAATGTCTGTAGTTTTTGACCTTTGACATATCCCTAGTTATCGTCCCTTGAAATGTACTCTGAGGCCTTGATTGATACATTTTGGCACATTTGATACACTCACTATGGACTTCAGACGTCTGGTCTTATCGTGTTTTCTTTTCATTTCAGAAGTTTGTCATTCTGCACTGACTTTATTTCATCTCGTATATTGTCTTTGTGCTATCTGAGGCTGTCTCCTGTGTTTGTGTGTGTGAGAGAGTGAGAGAGAGAGAGAGAGAGAGAGAGAGAGAGAGAGAGAGAGAGAGAGAGAGAGAGAGAGAGAGAGAGAGAGAGAGAGAGAGAGAGAGAGAGAGAGAGGAAGGAAGGAAGAGAGACAGAGACAGTTGAATGGGAGAGTTGAACGAGAGAGAGAGAGAGAGAGAGAGAGAGAGAGAGAGAGAGAGAGAGAGAGAGAGAGAGAGAGAGAGAGAGAGAGAGAGAGAGAGAGAAAGAGCTAGAGAGAGAGAGAGAGAGAGAGCATTGCTGTATCATGTTGTGGGGGACAGAGAGACTAAAGCAGGGAGATTAGGTGGGGGTGACCGGAGGGAGTGTGACCCATCAGCCAGCCTCTAGACCAGTGCTGTGTCTCATGCTAGCTCCCCTTTTCTTATCTTCACTCTGATACCCAGCTCACTTTGAAGTATGTTGAGAGTTGATAATAAAAAATATATAGTAAATAGTGTTTTGTAGCTTGCTGGGTAACTTTTGGAGGTTTGCTAAATGTTGGACAGATTGTAGGGACACTGTTTTTACCTTTATTTAACTAGGAAAGTCAGTTAAGAACTAAATGTTATTTACAATGACAGCCTTGGAATAGATGGGTTAACTGCCTAGTTCAGGGGCAGAACAACTGATTTTTACCTTGTTAGCTCAGGGATTCGATCTAACAACCTTTCAGTAACTGGCCCAACCCTCTAACCACTAGGCTACCTGCTGTCCCAAGTGTATACTTATTCCCCGGGACCACCCATACGTAGAATGTATGCACACATGACTGTAAGTCGCTTTGGATAAAAGCGTCTGCTAAATGGCATATATTATTATTATATTATGATATGCTGAAGTGTACAGTACAATGGACCTTCAGTTGTTTTGATGTTGTTGACTGTCTGTCACTATCTCTATGGTGAGAGAGGAGAAGGCAGATAAAGGAACATTGTTCAGAGTGAGTTTTGTTTTACTGATGACTCACTGTAACACATGGCTATATGGCATTATCAGCTCTTCTCTGTGCTTAGTACACTGGGTTTCTATATTAGAGTCAGGGACACTTCTCTGTGCTTAGTACACTGGGTTTCTATATTAGAGTCAGGAACACTTCTCTGTGCTTAGTACACTGGGTTTCTATATTAGAGTCAGGAACACTTCTCTGTGCTTAGTACACTGGGTTTCTATATTAGAGTCAGGAACACTTCTCTGTGCTTAGTACACTGGGTTTCTATATTAGAGTCAGGAACACTTCTCTGTGCTTAGTACACTGGGTTTCTATATTAGAGTCAGGAACACTTCTCTGTGCTTAGTACACTGGGTTTCTATATTAGAGTCAGGGACACTTCTCTGTGCTTAGTACACTGGGTTTCTATATTAGAGTCAGGGACACTTCTCTGTGCTTAGTACACTGGGTTTCTATATTAGAGTCAGGAACACTTCTCTGTGCTTAGTACACTGGGTTTCTATATTAGAGTCAGGAACACTTCTCTGTGCTTAGTACACTGGGTTTCTATATTAGAGTCAGGAACACTTCTCTGTGCTTAGTACACTGGGTTTCTATATTAGAGTCAGGAACACTTCTCTGTGCTTAGTACACTGGGTTTCTATATTAGAGTCAGGAACACTTCTCTGTGCTTAGTACACTGGGTTTCTATATTAGAGTCAGGAACACTTCTCTGTGCTTAGTACACTGGGTTTCTATATTAGAGTCAGGAACACTTCTCTGTGCTTAGTACACTGGGTTTCTATATTAGAGTCAGGAACACTTTTCTGTGCTTAGTACACTGGGTTTCTATATTAGAGTCAGGAACACTTCTCTGTGCTTAGTACACTGGGTTTCTATATTAGAGTCAGGAACACTTCTCTGTGCTTAGTACACTGGGTTTCTATATTAGAGTCAGGAACACTTCTCTGTGCTTAGTACACTGGGTTTCTATATTAGAGTCAGGGACACTTCTCTGTGCTTAGTACACTGGGTTTCTATATTAGAGTCAGGAACACTTCTCTGTGCTTAGTACACTGGGTTTCTATATTAGAGTCAGGAACACTTCTCTGTGCTTAGTACACTGGGTTTCTATATTAGAGTCAGGAACACTTCTCTGTGCTTAGTACACTGGGTTTCTATATTAGAGTCAGGAACACTTTTCTGTGCTTAGTACACTGGGTTTCTATATTAGAGTCAGGAACACTTCTCTGTGCTTAGTACACTGGGTTTCTATATTAGAGTCAGGAACACTTTTCTGTGCTTAGTACACTGGGTTTCTATATTAGAGTCAGGAACACTTCTCTGTGCGTCTGCTAAATGACTTAAATGTAAATGTAAATGTAGTACACTGGGTTTCTATATTAGAGTCAGGGACACTTCTCTGTGCTTAGTACACTGGGTTTCTATATTAGAGTCAGGAACACTTCTCTGTGCTTAGTACACTGGGTTTCTATATTAGAGTCAGGAACACTTCTCTGTGCTTAGTACACTGGGTTTCTATATTAGAGTCAGGAACACTTCTCTGTGCTTAGTACACTGGGTTTCTATATTAGAGTCAGGAACACTTCTCTGTGCTTAGTACACTGGGTTTCTATATTAGAGTCAGGAACACTTCTCTGTGCTTAGTACACTGGGTTTCTATATTAGAGTCAGGAACACTTTTCTGTGCTTAGTACACTGGGTTTCTATATTAGAGTCAGGAACACTTCTCTGTGCTTAGTACACTGGGTTTCTATATTAGAGTCAGGGACACTTCTCTGTGCTTAGTACACTGGGTTTCTATATTAGAGTCAGGAACACTTCTCTGTGCTTAGTACACTGGGTTTCTATATTAGAGTCAGGAACACTTCTCTGTGCTTAGTACACTGGGTTTCTATATTAGAGTCAGGAACACTTCTCTGTGCTTAGTACACTGGGTTTCTATATTAGAGTCAGGAACACTTCTCTGTGCTTAGTACACTGGGTTTCTATATTAGAGTCAGGAACACTTCTCTGTGCTTAGTACACTGGGTTTCTATATTAGAGTCAGGAACACTTCTCTGTGCTTAGTACACTGGGTTTCTATATTAGAGTCAGGGACACTTCTCTGTGCTTAGTACACTGGGTTTCTATATTAGAGTCAGGAACACTTCTCTGTGCTTAGTACACTGGGTTTCTATATTAGAGTCAGGAACACTTCTCTGTGCTTAGTACACTGGGTTTCTATATTAGAGTCAGGAACACTTCTCTGTGCTTAGTACACTGGGTTTCTATATTAGAGTCAGGAACACTTCTCTGTGCTTAGTACACTGGGTTTCTATATTAGAGTCAGGAACACTTTTCTGTGCTTAGTACACTGGGTTTCTATATTAGAGTCAGGAACACTTCTCTGTGCTTAGTACACTGGGTTTCTATATTAGAGTCAGGAACACTTTTCTGTGCTTAGTACACTGGGTTTCTATATTAGAGTCAGGAACACTTCTCTGTGCTTAGTACACTGGGTTTCTATATTAGAGTCAGGGACACTTCTCTGTGCTTAGTACACTGGGTTTCTATATTAGAGTCAGGAACACTTCTCTGTGCTTAGTACACTGGGTTTCTATATTAGAGTCAGGAACACTTCTCTGTGCTTAGTACACTGGGTTTCTATATTAGAGTCAGGAACACTTCTCTGTGCTTAGTACACTAGGTTTCTATATTAGAGTCAGGAACACTTCTCTGTGCTTAGTACACTGGGTTTCTATATATATTAGTACACTAGATAATTTGTTGTTTGCTGTGGATGGGAAGAAATACATTAGAATTGTATTGGGATCCATTCTTTTTCTTTTGCTGTAATTTGTCAAAATGGCCGCCTGGACGTCTTCAGAATGTCTGTGTGCTCCTTCGGGAGAGAAAGCTGCCTTTGCACTATTTTTTTGTCCCGGAAATAGAGTGAGTCAGAGAGCACACTGTTCTTTTCATCACCACAACCTTATCATTTCAAGGATGTGAATAGATTAAAATGGTGTTGGATTTATCGTAAATATGGAATTATTAATGACCAATTACTACAAAACTGGAGGTCATGGTGCAGTCATGGTGCAAACTCTTAGTAAATATGTCCCTCTAACTCAAGCAGTGAATCAGCCTCTGTGTGTCCAGTCCACCCGTCCCTTCACCACAATAACCAACATATATAGGAACTGTGACAATTTCTTGGCAAACGTTATGAAAAGGGAAAACATTGAAAGAACATTTCTTCATCCAGGCCATAGTGAGACGTCTGTTGCGTCACTCTGTCTGAAAACAGAATAACAGCAATAATGCTTCATCAGCACTCCATGTCTTTTGAGTCCAGCAACAGGAAGTGTGTTAATGTAAGAATCTGTCCTGTCTGTTGGTGTATGTTGTCTGCATCGCCGCTTTCAGCCCAGAAACAATGTTCCTACAAGGATAAATGAAGTTTGTTTAATTTGTAGTCTTCTCACCCAGATATGTTGATTTCTTCACTTCTACAGGGTTGTGAGAGTCTGCTGTATGTATTTCTCAGTCTAATGCCAAAGTGAGGACTTTCTCCAGTAGCTTTAATCCCCTGGATAATGATAAAACAGAGCACACTCTGACACACTGGGCTATCCATTCATGACAGACTGCTCCCGCTCCCTTCCTCCTTCCCCAGTTGAATCAGGGGTCAGTGACTTTCTCTGGAGTACAAGACTGAAATTCCACATAGTGGAGGTGGTGGTAGGAGAGGAGGTGGTGACGAGAAGCGGCCCACTAACTTCACTCAATTCCTGGGTAGCAGTTCCCTGAGGCAGGCACTCATCCTACTAGGGCCTAGCCCACACCTCAGACCCATGCAGAGTAAAGTCAGACATAACCAATCAAGTGGCTTTTCAGTGGACCGCTAGCCACAGTCATGAGAGGAGAAACAGGGTGTGGAGCTTCTCATTAACTCCCTTCATCAGGGCTGTAGCAACCTCTGGATTACTTTCACATTCTTTCAATACATTATCATCATTAAGAGCCTCATGTTTAGGGTCACGTATCGTAAAGGACGGATCTGCGATTGCTACATCTATTTTTTTAAACTTTTAAATTCATAATATATACCTATTTATTCTTGAAGAATATACAAGTAACTTTAGAACCCAACACAGAAGACTGATTAACCCCATCAGAACCCGACACAGAAGACTGTTTAACCCCATTAGAACCCAACACAGAAGACTGTTTAACCCCATTAGAACCTGACACAGAAGACTGTTTAACCCCATCAGAACCCGACACAGAAGACTGTTTAACCCCATTAGAACCCAACACAGAAGACTGTTTAACCCCATTAGAACCCAACACAGAAGACTGTTTAACCCCATCAGAACCCGACACAGAAGACTGTTTAACCCCATTATAACCCAACACAGAAGACTGTTTAAACCCATTAGAATCTGACACAGAAGACTGTTTAACCCCATTTTTTAAAATTTTATTTCACCTTTATTTAACCAGGTAGGCTAGTTGAGAACAAGTTCTCATTTGCAACTGCGACCTGGCCAAGATAAAGCATAGCAGTGTGAACAGACAACACAGAGTTACACATGGAATAAACAATTAACAAGTCAATAACACAGTAGAAAAAAATGGGCAGTCTATATACAATGTGTGCAAAAGGCATGAGGAGGTAGGCGAATAATACAATTTTGCAGATTAACACTGGAGTGATAAGTGATCAGATGGTCATGTACAGGTAGAGATATTGGTGTGCAAAAGAGCAGAAAAATAAATAAATAAAAACAGTATAAAAACAGTATGGGAATGAGGTAGGTGAAAATGGGTGGGCTATTTTCCTATAGACTATGTACAGCTGCAGCGATCGGTTAGCTGCTCGGATAGCTGATGTTTGAAGTTGGTGAGGGAGATAAAAGTCTCCAACTTCAGCGATTTTTGCAATTCGTTCCATTAGAACCCAACACAGAAGACTGTTTAACCCCATTAGAACCCAACACAGAAGACTGTTTAACCCCATTAGAACCCAACACAGAAGACTGTTTAACCCCATTAGAACCCAACACAGAAGACTGTTTAACCCCATCAGAACCCGACACAGAAGACTGTTTAACCCCATTAGAACCTGACACAGAAGACTGTTTAACCCCATCAGAACCCGACACAGAAGACTGTTTAACCCCATTAGAACTCGACACAGAAGACTGTTTAACCCCATTAGAACTCGACACAGAAGACTGTTTAACCCCATTAGAACTCGACACAGAAGACTGTTTAACCCCATTAGAACCCAACACAGAAGACTGTTTAACCCCATCAGAACCTGACACAGAAGACTGTTTAACCCCATTAGAACTCGACACAGAAGACTGTTTAACCCCATTAGAACTCGACACAGAAGACTGTTTAACCCCATTAGAACCTGACACAGAAGACTGTTTAACCCCATCAGAACCTGACACAGAAGACTGTTTAACCCCATTAGAACTCGACACAGAAGACTGTTTAACCCCATTAGAACTCGACACAGAAGACTGTTTAACCCCATTAGAACCTGACACAGAAGACTGTTTAACCCCATCAGAACCCGACACAGAAGACTGTTTAACCCCATTAGAACCCAACATAGAAGACTGTTTAACCCCATTAGAACCCAACACAGAAGACTGTTTAACCCCATCAGAACCCGACACAGAAGACTGTTTAACCCCATTAGAACCTGACACAGAAGACTGTTTAACCCCATCAGAACCCGACACAGAAGACTGTTTAACCCCATTAGAACCCGACACAGAATACTGTTTAACCCCATTAGAACCCGACACAGAAGACTGTTTAACCCCATCAGAACCCGACACAGAAGACTGTTTAACTCCATTAGAACCCAACACAGAAGAATGTTTAACCCCATTAGAACCCGACACAGAAGACTGTTTAACCCCATTAGAACCCGACACAGAAGACTGTTTAACCCCATTAGAACCCGACACAGAAGACTGTTTAACCCCATTAGAACCCAACACAGAAGACTGTTTAACCCCATTAGAACCCGACACAGAAGACTGTTTAACCCCATTAGAACCCAACACAGAAGACTGTTTAACCCCATTAGAACCCGACACAGAAGACTGTTTAACCCCATTAGAACCCGACACAGAAGACTGTTTAACCCCATTAGAACCCGACACAGAAGACTGTTTAACCCCATTAGAACCCGACACAGAAGACTGTTTAACCCCATTAGAACCCAACACAGAAGACTGTTTAACCCCATTAGAACCCAACACAGAAGACTGTTTAACCCCATTAGAACCCAACACAGAAGACTGTTTAACCCCATTAGAACCCAACACAGAAGACTGTTTAACCCCATTAGAACCCGACACAGAAGACTGTTTAACCCCATTAGAACCCGACACAGAAGACTGTTTAACCCCATTAGAACCCGACACAGAAGACTGTTTAACCCCATTAGAACCCGACACAGAAGACTGTTTAACCCCATTAGAACCCGACACAGAAGACTGTTTAACCCCATTAGAACCCGACACAGAAGACTGTTTAACCCCATTAGAACCCAACACAGAAGACTGTTTAACCCCATTAGAACCCGACACAGAAGACTGTTTAACCCCATTAGAACCCAACACAGAAGACTGTTTAACCCCATTAGAACCCGACACAGAAGACTGTTTAACCCCATTAGAACCCGACACAGAAGACTATCAAATACGGTCATGGGTGGAAACTCTACAATTGACTTGAAAGGTGTTGACCTGAAAAGTGTGGACTAGTAGAGACACTGGACCAGTGTTACATTTGACACTCTCAGTGTTGATTTAACACTGGACAATTTGCTGTGAGGGGAAACCTTTGAATCTTCATGAATCTTCAGAAGCTATGGAGTTTTCCAGAATTCCAGAATCCTGTCTCCATTCCTCTTTGTCCCAGTCCATCCAAACCTGGGTCATCACCTCTCTAGTCAAAGATAAACATCCCTTCGCAAATCAACCAATATAGTAATAAACGGCAGCACCAGCAAAGATGCTGTCGTAAGCGTCAATATATTTTTAATAAGGTCCCATCCAATTCAAACTATCCAATTCAGCCAGTAAATAATTCGTTTCAGTTTAATTTAGTTCAAGAGGTGAATATGAACAATTGTTTTTCATTGCAGACTAGGCCTACATATTTCTTAAAATTGTATTTAAGGGGATTGTGCATTTTACCCATTACACAGTAAGTAAGTAGGCATATATAACAATATAGATTCGTAATAATTGTATGATTTAATAAGTAATTAAAAGAATGAACGGGAAATATTTTTAGCCCTATCCTAATTTTAACGTGGAACAATTTGTAATTGGTTTAAACAGTCTGATAATAGACTATATTTAGGCTTTATTTAGACGCTATATTTTGTAATAGTTTGATACATTTTTCGATGATAATGGAATGTATCTATCGACACAAGTATTATTTGTAGATGTTTTGATGTTGACTGTGAGCGGATCTTCTGTATTTTGTGCTTATTAGCAGCGAATACGTCTCGAGGAATGTGGATGAAACACGCGCGCAGTGAGGAGCAGCTGGGCCCTCGCTTCAAGCTCTCCCAAAGCTGTCAGCAAGTTTTACACGAAGCTTTGGCAACAACGGAACACTGCTAATAAATCTTTATATTAAAAAGAATGACAAAGTTATGCAAAATAATTGGCAATATCGTAGAGCAAACAGTAGGCTTTGATTGAAAATGCTGTATTTTGGTTATTTGTACCCAACAAAACAGAATTTTAACTGCTTACCATATTTGAATAGCCTGATAAAAAAGTTCATTGTAATTGTAAAATGTCCAATAAGCTCATATGTAGCGGACCTAAGGAGACGTTTCTGTGTGTGAAACATGTCAGAATAAAAGGACATTAAGGGAATGCATGTTTAGAACATCCATGTTTAGAACATCCATGTTGAGAACATCCATGTTTACAATGATCCATGTATAGAACTATCCATGTTGAGAACATCCATGTTTAGAACGATCCATGTTTACAATGATCCATGTATAGAACTATCCATGTTGAGAACGTCCATGTTTACAATGATCCATGTATAGAACTATCCATGTTGAAAACATCCATGTTTAGAACGATCCATGTTTACAATGATCCATGTATAGAACTATCCATGTTGAGAACATCCATGTTTACAATGATCCATGTTTAGAACGATCCATGTTTAGAATTATCCATGTTTAGAATGATCCATGTATAGAACTATCCATGTTGAGAACATCCATGTTTAGAACATCCATGTTTAGAATTATCCATGTTGAGAACATCCATGTTTAGAACATCCATGTTTACAATTATCCATGTTTAGAATGATCCATGTTTACAATGATCCATGTATAGAACTATCCATGTTGAGAACATCCATGTTTAGAATGATCCATGTTTAGAACATCCATGTTTAGAATTATCCATGTTTGGAACATCCATGTTTAGAACGATCCATGTTTAGAATGATCCATGTATAGAACTATCCATGTTGAGAACATCCATGTTTAGAACGATCCATGTTTACAATGATCCATGTATAGAACTATCCATGTTGAGAACATCCATGTTTAGAATGATCCATGTTTAGAACATCCATGTTTAGAATTATCCATGTTGAGAACATCCATGTTTAGAACTATCCATGTTGAGAACATCCATGTTTAGAACGATCCATGTTTACAATGATCCATGTATAGAACTATCCATGTTGAGAACATCCATGTTTAGAACGATCCATGTTTAGAACATCCATGTTTAAAATGATCCATGTTTAGAATGATCCATGTATAGAACATCCATGTTTAGAACGATCCATGTTTAGAACATCCATGTTTAGAATTATCCATGTTTAGAAGTTATATCAAAAGTGGTGAAAAATGCAAACACGCACACACACAGCTTAGTGAGTGTATGTGTCTCATAGACTTAGATAGATATCACATCATTGTATCTGTCCCATTATGATGGGCAGGGCCATTGAGGCCACTTCCATTTTGAAGTAGTCTGTTTTATTCTACGACTACTTCTATGAGTCGGTAAACAAACTGAAAAGGTGCGTACTGCCACCAGGAGATTGTTGTTTACATTTAGCAGATGCTCTTACCCAGAGTGACTTACAGGAGCAATTAGGGTTAAGTGTCTTGCTCAAGGGCACATCGACAGATTTTTCACCTAGTCGGCTCAGGGATTTGAACCAGTGACCTTCTGGTTACTGGCTCAATGCTCTTAACTGCTAGGCTACCTGCCACCCCCTATCTGGTCAAAGATTTGCCCCCTGCAGTTATGGAATGTTTGCTCACAAATAAAATGAATTGGCTGATCCCTCCTGGCGACCTTCCTTAACCCATAGGAAGTCCCCAACCAGTTGACAACTTCAAAATGGTGAAAGTCCTCCATAGTGCTGCCCATGTTAAAATGAGCTTTTGGGCAATAGAGTCCTCTATCTATCTCTATGGTATGCCTGTAGTGAATGAAGTGAAGGAGTCATCCTTTCTGCCTTTCGGTCCTTGCTCCTCCCCCTGGCCTGTGAGTAAGGCAGTAGAGCCTTCAGCAGTGTAAGGAAAACCAGACATCACACTCAGAGACCAGGCACTGTTACTACTACACACACTTCCACACAGCACAGCATCCACACGGCTGTGATACTACACTCTCTGGCCTGTCCACTGAACTGACAACCTGAACACTCTACGACTCCATTGGACGATCGCTGAAATGGACTGAAACAGAGAGGATCCAAGTGGAAAAAGATGGTTCGTTGGTGGACTTTTTGACTTTGCGTTCAGTTCCGGGTTAAATCGCATCGAAGAGAAGTTGCCTTGACTATTTTTTTCAATCTTTTTCTTCACTGTTCCTAAGGCGGCTCTTACACCCATATAGAGTTAGATTTTCGACTATCCTCCTCTCTGCGCCTCAGGAGTCTGTTCAAGTCTCTGCCTCTCAGGAGTGTTTTTCAGGGTCCATCTTCTGCCACCCTCCATGATGCTGACAGAGCCGTATGGGATGATGGGGTCCATGGGTTCCGAGGTGCGAGACCTGAGCTCTCTCTTACCCCCGGTGCCCTCCGTACCCTCCCTACCAGTGAGCAGCGGGGGCTGTGGCCTGCCCGTTGGGGGTGCCCCTCAGTGGGCACCTTACCTGGACCTCCACCCTGGCTCTCCCTACAGTTCCCTGCCCTCCCACCACTCCCTCATCAAGCAGGAGCCTGGCTGGGGCTCCACCGACCCTCTGGAGGACCCTCACTGTGGCCTGGGGGCCTTCACGTTGCACTTCTCTGGCCAGTTCACTGGGACAAGCCCCTGTCGGGTTGGGGCCTTCGGTGAGCCAGCTCCAAGCCAGTCCAGGGTGTTTCCTAATGGAGCCTACCTCCCAGGCTGTGTGGACAGCCCGCCGACCCACAGGAACCAGGGTAAGGTTGCTCTCTGCTCCCCTCTCTCCTCCTCTATAGCCACCTCATTGACCATCTCTGGGCTCACTCTATCCTCTGCAGCATCTCTTGAATTCAGCTCAAGCTAAGCTGTCTACTCCTCACCACTCAAGGCCAAAGTTATTTTACATCTGCATTGCTTGCTGTTTGGGGTTTTAGGCTGGGTTTCTGTATAAGCACTTTATGACAATTGCTGATGTAAAAGGGCGTTATAAATACATTTGATTGATTGATTGTGAGGTCATCAGCGTTGCACCTACACTGTCTGATGTCAGTGACGGTGTGTGTTTGTGAATTTCTCATGTGGCCATGCCGCACTTCCTGGGTCATTGTGTGTATGTGTTGGACTGTGTCTACTTGCATTGGGTGTAATTGTCCAGAGTTGATGTTTGGGCCTTGTCCACAGTGTTGTGTCTGAACAGGATGTTTTGTACTAGACAGGGTCGTTCTGCCCTGTACAGGGAAGAGAGCTGTCAGTTTTCCCATCGCTGGCCCGACTCACGGAGTTAATGCAACAATATGGCCTAGAGGTCTCCCTCAGCCTGTGTTCAACATGTTCACTTTCACACAGAGTTAATGCAACAATATGGCCTAGAGGTCTCCCTCAGCCTGTGTTCAACACGTTCACTTTCACACAGAGTTAATGCAACAATATGGCCTAGAGGTCTCCCTCAGCCTGTGTTCAACATGTTCACTTTCACACAGAGTTAATGCAACAATATGGCCTAGAGGTCTCCCTCAGCCTGTGTTCAACATGTTCACTTTCACACAGAGTTAATGCAACAATATGGCCTAGAGGTCTCCCTCAGCCTGTGTTCAACATGTTCACTTTCACACAGAGTTAATGCAACAATATGGCCTAGAGGTCTCCCTCAGCCTGTGTTCAACATGTTCACTTTCACACAGAGTTAATGCAACAATATGGCCTAGAGGTCTCCCTCAGCCTGTGTTCAACATGTTCTACTTTCACACAGAGTTAATGC
>NW_025748221.1:0-38673 GCF_021184085.1 Oncorhynchus gorbuscha | reverse complement strand
GGTGACAGGGGAGTTCTACAGTGAGACGCTCAAGGAGGGAACATCGCCCAGGTGACAGGGGAGTTCCCAGGTGACAGTGAGACGCTCAAGGAGGGAACATCGCCCAGGTGACAGGGGAGTTCTACAGTGAGACGCTCAAGGAGGGAACATCGCCCAGGTGACAGGGGGAGTTCTACAGTGAGACATCGCAGCTCAAGTCCCAAGGAGGAACATCGCCCAGGTGACAGGGGGAGTTCTACAGTGAGACGCTCAAGTCCCAAATGACTGTCTACATATTAAACATTTCCATACTGTCATGTTTTGTCATTTATTATCTTGTCTTGTCCCTGTGCTTCCCATTCTATTCGTTTCCCTCTGCTGGTCTTATTAGGTTCTTTCCCTCTTTCTATCCCTCTCTCTCCCCCTCCCTCTCTCACTCTCTCGCTCTCTCTTCTCTCTATCGTTCCGTTCCTGCTCCCAGCTGTTCCTATTCCCCTAATCAATCATTTAGTCTTCCCACACCTGTTCCCGATCCTTTCCCCTGATTAGAGTCCCTATTTCTTCCTTTGTGTTCCGTTCCTGTCCTGTCGGTTCCTTGTCTAGAATTCACCGTGCTGTGTTTGTGTATCGCCCTGTCGTGTCGTGTTTTCCTCAGATGCTGCGTGGTGAGCAGGTGTCTGAGTCTGTCTGGTTCAAGTGCCTTCCCGAGGCAACCTGCTGTTCACCTGCTGTTCAAGATCGAGTCTCCAGTTTGTCCTCGTCATTTCGAGTGAAAGTTGTGTTTTTTGTTTGTATTTACTTTACTGGATTAAAGACTCTGTTTTCGCCAAGTCGCTTTTGGGTCCTCTTTCACCTGCATGACAGAAGGAACCGACCAAGGAATGGACCCAGCGACTTCAGACGCTCGTTACACTGCCGTCGAGATCCAAGGAGCCATGCTCGGCAGACACGAGCAGGAATTGTCTGCTGCTCGCCATGCCGTGGAGAACCTGGCCGCTCAGGTTTCCGACCTCTCTGGACAGTTCCAGAGTCTACGTCTCGTGCCACCTGTTACTTCCTGGCCTGCCGAGCCTCCAGAACCTAGGGTTAATAACCCACCTTGCTACTCCGGGCAGCCCACTGAGTGCCGCTCCTTTCTCACGCAGTGTGAGATTGTGTTCTCTCTCCAACCCAACACATACTCTAGAGAGAGAGCTCGGGTTGCTTACGTCATTTCACTCCTTACTGGCCGGGCTCGAGAATGGGGCACAGCTATCTGGGAGGCAAGGGCTGATTGCTCTAACAAGTTCCAGAACTTTAAAGAGGAGATGATTCGGGTTTTTGACCGTTCAGTTTTTGGTAGGGAGGCTTCTAGGGCCCTGGCTTCCTTATGCCAAGGTGAACGGTCCATAACGGATTATTCTATTGAGTTTCGCACTCTTGCTGCCTCTAGTGAGTGGAACGAGCCGGCGCTGCTCGCTCGTTTTCTGGAGGGACTCCACGCAGTGGTTAAGGATGAGATTCTCTCCCGGGAGGTTCCTTCAGATGTGGACTCTTTGATTGCTCTCGCCATCCGCATAGAACGACGGGTAGATCTTCGTCACCGGGCTCGTGGAAGAGAGCTCGCATCAACGGTGTTTCCCTGCTCCGCATCGCAACCATCTCCCTCCTCTGGCTCAGAGTCTGAGCCCATGCAGCTGGGAGGGATTCGCATCTCGACTAAGGAGAGGGAACGGAGGATCACCAACCGCCTGTGCCTCTATTGCGGAGTTGCTGGACATTTTGTTAATTCATGTCCAGTAAAGCCAGAGCTCATCTGTAAGCGGAGGGCTACAGGTGAGCGCAACTACTCAAGTCTCTCCATCAAAATCCTGTACTACTTTGTCGGTCCATCTACGCTGGACCGGTTCGGGTGCTACATGTAGTGCCTTGATAGACTCTGGGGCTGAGGGTTGTTTCATGGACGAAGCATGGGTTCGGAAACATGACATTCCTTTCAGAGAGTTAGAGAAGCCTACGCCCATGTTAAATCTTAGATGGTAGTCATCTTCCCAGTATCAGATTTGAGACACTACCTTTAACCCTCACAGTATCTGGTAACCACAGTGAGACTATTTCTTTTTGATTTTTCGTTCACCGTTTACACCTGTTGTTTTGGGTCATCCCTGGCTAGTATGTCATAATCCTTCTATTAATTGGTCTAGTAATTCTATCCTATCCTGGAACGTTTCTTGTCATGTGAAGTGTTTAATGTCTGCCATCCCTCCCGTTTCTTCTGTCCCTACTTCTCAGGAGGAACCTGGCGATTTGACAGGAGTGCCGGAGGAATACCATGATCTGCGCACGGTCTTCAGTCGGTCCCGAGCCAACTCCCTTCCTCCTCACCGGTCGTATGATTGTAGTATTGATCTCCTTCCGGGGACCACTCCTCCTCGGGGTAGACTATACTCTCTGTCGGCTCCCGAACGTAAGGCTCTCGAGGGATTATTTGTCTGTGTCTCTTGACGCCGGTACCATAGTGCCTTCTTCCTCTCCGGCCGGGGCGGGGTTCTTTTTTGTTAAGAAGAAGGACGGTACTCTGCGCCCCTGCGTGGATTATCGAGGGCTGAATGACATAACGGTTAAGAATCGTTATCCGCTTCCCCTTATGTCATCAGCCTTCGAGATTCTGCAGGGAGCCAGGTGCTTTACTAAGTTGGACCTTCGTAACGCTTACCATCTCGTGCGCATCAGAGAGGGGGACGAGTGGAAAACGGCGTTTAACACTCCGTTAGGGCATTTTGAGTACCGGGTTCTGCCGTTTGGTCTCGCCAATGCGCCAGCTGTTTTTCAGGCATTAGTTAATGATGTTCTGAGAGACATGCTGAACATCTTTGTTTTTGTCTATCTTGACGATATCCTGATTTTTTCTCCGTCACTCGAGATTCATGTTCAGCACGTTCGACGTGTTCTACAGCGCCTTTTAGAGAATTGTCTCTACGTAAAGTCTGAGAAGTGCTCTTTTCATGTCTCCTCCGTTACTTTTCTCGGTTCCGTTATTTCCGCTGAAGGCATTCAGATGGATTCCGCTAAGGTCCAAGCTGTCAGTGATTGGCCCGTTCCAAGGTCACGTGTCGAGTTGCAGCGCTTTTTTAGGTTTCGCTAATTTCTATCGGCGTTTCATTCGTAATTTCGGTCAAGTTGCTGCCCCTCTCACAGCTCTTACTTCTGTCAAGACGTGTTTTAAGTGGTCCGGTTCCGCCCAGGAGCTTTTGATCTTCTAAAAGAACGTTTTACGTCCGCTCCTATCCTCGTTACTCCTGACGTCACTAGACAATTCATTGTCGAGGTTGACGCTTCAGAGGTAGGCGTGGGAGCCATTCTATCCCAGCGCTTCCAGTCTGACGATAAGGTTCATCCTTGCGCTTATTTTTCTCATCGCCTGTCGCCATCTGGGCGCAACTATGATGTGGGTAACCGTGAACTGCTCGCCATCCGCTTAGCCCTAGGCGAATGGCGACAGTGGTTGGAGGGGGCGACCGTTCCTTTTGTCGTTTGGACAGACCATAAGAACCTTGAGTACATCCGTTCTGCCAAACGACTTAATGCCCGTCAAGCTCGTTGGGCGTTGTTTTTCGCTCGTTTCGAGTTTGTGATTTCTTACCGTCCGGGTAGCAAGAACACCAAGCCTGATGCCTTATCCCGTCTGTTTAGTTCTTCTGTGGCTTCTACTGATCCCGAGGGGATTCTTCCTTATGGGCGTGTTGTCGGGTTAACAGTCTGGGGAATTGAAAGACAGGTTAAGCAAGCACTCACGCACACTGCGTCGCCGCACGCTTGTCCTAGTAACCTCCTTTTCGTTCCTGTTTCCACTCGTCTGGCTGTTCTTCAGTGGGCTCACTCTGCCAAGTTAGCTGGTCATCCCGGTGTTCGAGGCACTCTTGCGTCTATTCGCCAGCGCTTTTGGTGGCCGACTCAGGAGCGTGACACGCGCCGTTTCGTGGCTGCTTGTTCGGACTGCGCGCAGACTAAGTCGGGTAACTCTCCTCCTGCCGGTCGTCTCAGACCGCTCCCCATTCCTTCTCGACCATGGTCTCACATCGCCCTAGACTTCATTACCGGTCTGCCTTTGTCCGCGGGGAAGACTGTGATTCTTACGGTTGTCGATAGGTTCTCTAAGGCGGCACATTTCATTCCCTCGCTAAACTTCCTTCCGCTAAGGAGACGGCACAAATCATTATCGAGAATGTATTCAGAATTCATGGCCTCCCGTTAGACGCCGTTTCAGACAGAGGCCCGCAATTCACGTCACAGTTTTGGAGGGAGTTCTGTCGTTTGATTGGTGCGTCCGTCAGTCTCTCTTCCGGGTTTCATCCCCAGTCTAACGGTCAAGCAGAGAGGGCCAATCAGACGATTGGTCGCATACTACGCAGCCTTTCTTTCAGAAACCCTGCGTCTTGGGCAGAACAGCTCCCCTGGGCAGAATACGCTCACAATTCGCTTCCTTCGTCTGCTACCGGGTTATCTCCGTTTCAGAGTAGTCTGGGTTACCAGCCTCCTCTGTTCTCATCCCAGCTTGCCGAGTCCAGCGTTCCCTCCGCTCAAGCGTTTGTCCAACGTTGTGAGCGCACCTGGAGGAGGGTGAGGTCTGCACTTTGCCGTTACAGGGCACAGACTGTGAGAGCCGCCAATAAACGCAGGATTAAGAGTCCAAGGTATTGTTGCGGCCAGAGAGTGTGGCTTTCCACTCGCAACCTTCCTCTTACGACAGCTTCTCGTAAGTTGACTCCGCGGTTCATTGGTCCGTTCCGTGTCTCCCAGGTCGTCAATCCTGTCGCTGTGCGACTGCTTCTTCCGCGACATCTTCGTCGCGTCCATCCTGTCTTCCATGTCTCCTGTGTCAAGCCCTTTCTTCGCACCCCGTTCGTCTTCCCTCCCCCTCCCGTCCTTGTCGAGAGCGCACCTATTTACAAGGTACATAAGATCATGGACATGCGTTCTCGGGGACGGGGTCACCAATACTTAGTGGATTGGGAGGGTTACGGTCCTGAGGAGAGGAGTTGGGTTCCGTCTCGGGACGTGCTGGACCGTTCACTCATTGATGATTTCCTCCGTTGCCGCCAGGATTCCTCCTCGAGTGCGCCAGGAGGCGCTCGGTGAGTGGGGGTACTGTCATGTTTTGTCATTTATTATCTTGTCTTGTCCCTGTGCTTCCCATTCTATTCGTTTCCCTCTGCTGGTCTTATTAGGTTCTTTCCCTCTTTCTATCCCTCTCTCCCCCTCCCTCTCTCACTCTCTCGCTCTCTCTTCTCTCTATCGTTCCGTTCCTGCTCCCAGCTGTTCCTATTCCCTAATCAATCATTTAGTCTTCCCACACCTGTTCCCGATCCTTTCCCCTGATTAGAGTCCCTATTTCTTCCTTTGTGTTCCGTTCCTGTCCTGTCGGTTCCTTGTCTAGAATTCACCGTGCTGTGTTTGTGTATCGCCCTGTCGTGTCGTGTTTTCCTCAGATGCTGCGTGGTGAGCAGGTGTCTGAGTCTGTCTGGTTCAAGTGCCTTCCCGAGGCAACCTGCTGTTCACCTGCTGTTCAAGATCGAGTCTCCAGTTTGTCCTCGTCATTTCGAGTGAAAGTTGTGTTTTTTGTTTGTATTTACTTTACTGGATTAAAGACTCTGTTTTCGCCAAGTCGCTTTTGGGTCCTCTTTCACCTGCATGACACATACAGTGTTTTAGCAAAAAGGCCCAAAATGCTGTTTCCATCTAAAGGCATGCCTCAGTTCAGCTGGTGGCTAGCCTGAAGTCGTCTAGGCGAACTGAATGAGTGTCCTCGCATACACCCTTAAAAAAGAATTTTACTTGAAAAACTAGAAAAGACACAATAGTACTGTTTGTCCATTTAGAGAATCCATAGCCAGAGTACACTTCAGCAAAATAGTCAGAATTAATCTAAGATAACTCAAGAAATCTGTCATTCATTTGGACGTTTATGCGGAGGAGATCTTGGTTGAGCAATTTTACATCTAACTAAGACGTTTGGTGCAGTATTTCTCAATTTAAAAAATTGCATGAAAGCAGGTCGTCTCTCATTGAATGACAACAAAGTCTTTATTGAACAATGCCTAATGTTGACCAATCAATTCAACTTCAATTCAATTCAAGGGCTTTATTGGCATGGGAAACATGTGTTAACATTGCCAAAGCAAGTGAGGTAGATTATATATAAAGTGAATATATAAAGTGAAATAAACAATAACCAACAAAGTCTATATTGAACAATGTCTACTGTTGACCAATCACCAACAAAGTCTATATTGAACAATGTCTACTGTTGACCAATCACCAACAAAGTCTATATTGAACAATGTCTACTGTTGACCAATCACCAACAAAGGGGCCTAGACTTCAGCTACTGACTTCGGCTTGCCTCAGAAAGATGTGTGCCTGAACAGCCGGAAAAACCCTTATCGAAATCCAAAACGAACTAAACGGCACAAAATTGCATCATAATATATTCACTAACTCTTCCTAACTGTTTTGGCTGGGAACCATTTGGAAGCCTTAAGCAGGCCGGCACCCGTGTCCCACTGGGCCATGGCTCCGGTGGACTTGCTCTCACCTGGGGCCAAAGCCAGGCCACTGGTACTTTTCAGCTGGCATTTACATAACATTGGCAAACTGTGGACGTTAACACCTTCTCACAAAGCACCTTCTCACAAGTCCTCAATGTCAGCCTTAGCTATGTAAACACAATTTCCCTATTATACCATTAGGGTGTATTTTTTTATTTCACCTTTATTTTACTGGGCAAGTCAGTTAAGAACAAATTCTTATTTTCAATGACGGCCTAGGAACAGTGGGTTAACTGCCTGTTCAGGGGCAGAACTAGTGTAACACTGATGTTAAAGTTGAAAAGCAGCAATAGTGCACTTCTTTTGACCAGCGACTATAGGGCTGTATAGGGAACAGGGAGCCATTTGGGACACTCAGGGTGTTGATAGGTAACTGTCTGTCTGTCTAGTAGGTAGAGTAGATAGGTAACTGTCTGTCTGTCTGTCTAGTAGGTAGAGTTGATAGGTAACTGTCTGTCTGTCTGTCTGTCTGTCTGTCTGTCTGTCTGTCTGTCTGTCTGTCTGTCTGTCTGTCTGTCTGTCTGTCTGTCTGTCTGTCTGTCTGTCTGTCTGTCTGTCTGTCTGTCTGTCTGTCTGTCTGTCTGTCTGTCTGTCTGTCTAGTAGGTAGAGTTGATAGGTAACTGTCTGTCTGTCTAGTAGGTAAAGTAGATAGTAAACTGTCTGTCTGTCTAGTAGGTAGAGTTGATAGGTAACTGTCTGTCTGTCTGTCTAGTAGGTAGAGTTGATAGTTAACTGTCTGTCTGTCTGTCTGTCTGTCTGTCTGTCTGTCTGTCTGTCTGTATGTCTGTCTGTCTGTCTGTCTGTCTGTCTGTCTGTCTGTCTGTCTGTCTGTCTGTCTGTCTGTCTGTCTGTCTGTCTGTCTGTCTGTCTGTCTAGTAGGTAGAGTTGATAGTTAACTGTCTGTCTGTCTGTCTGTCTGTCTGTCTGTCTGTCTGTCTGTCTGTCTGTCTGTCTGTCTGTCTGTCTGTCTGTCTAGCAGGTAGAGTTGATAGTTAACTGTCTGTCTGTCTGTCTGTCTGTCTGTCTGTCTGTCTGTCTGTCTGTCTGTCTGTCTGTCTGTCTGTCTGTCTGTCTGTCTGTCTGTCTGTCTGTCTGTCTAGTAGGTAGAGTAGATAGGTAACTGTCTGTCTGTCTAGTTGGTAGAGTTGATAGGTAACTGTCTGTCTGTCTAGTAGGTAAAGTAGATAGTTAACTGTCTATCTGTCTAGTAGGTAGAGTTGATAGTTAACTGTCTGTCTGTCTAGTAGGTAGAGTTGATAGGTAACTGTCTGTCTGTCTAGTAGGTAGAGTTGATAGGTAACTGTCTGTCTGTCTAGTAGGTTAAGTAGATAGTTAACTGTCTATCTGTCTAGTAGGTAGAGTTGATAGGTAACTGTCTGTCTGTCTGTCTGTCTAGTAGGTAGAGTTGATAGGTAACTGTCTGTCTGTCTAGTAGGTAGAGTTGATAGGTAACTGTCTGTCTGTCTAGTAGGTAAAGTAGATAGTTAACTGTCTATCTGTCTAGTAGGTAGAGTTGATAGGTAACTGTCTGTCTGTCTAGTAGGTAGAGTTGATAGGTAACTGTCTGTCTGTCTAGTAGGTAGAGTTGATAGGTAACTGTCTGTCTGTCTAGTAGGTAGAGTTGATAGTTAACTGTCTGTCTGTCTAGTAGGTAGAGTTGATAGGTAACTGTCTGTCTGTCTAGTAGGTAAAGTAGATAGTTAACTGTCTATCTGTCTAGTAGGTAGAGTTGATAGGTAACTGTCTGTCTGTCTAGTAGGTAGAGTTGATAGGTAACTGTCTGTCTGTCTAGTAGGTAGAGTTGATAGGTAACTGTCTGTCTGTCTAGTAGGTAGAGTTGATAGTTAACTGTCTGTCTGTCTAGTAGGTAGAGTTGATAGGTAACTGTCTGTCTGTCTAGTAGGTAGAGTTGATAGTTAACTGTCTGTCTATCTAGTAGGTAAAGTAGATAGTTAACTGTCTATCTGTCTAGTAGGTAGAGTTGATAGTTAACTGTCTGTCTGTCTAGTAGGTAGAGTTGATAGGTAACTGTCTGTCTGTCTGTCTAGCTGGTAGAGTTGATAGGTAACTGTCTGTCTGTCTGTCTAGTAGGTAGAGTTGATAGGTAACTGTCTGTCTGTCTCGTAGGTAGAGTTGATAGGTAACTGTCTGTCTGTCTAGTAGGTAGAAGTTGATAGTTAACTGTCTGTCTGTCTAGTAGGTAGAGTTGATAGGTAACTGTCTGTCTGTCTAGTAGGTAGAGTTGATAGGTAACTGTCTGTCTGTCTGTCTGTCTGTCTGTCTGTCTGTCTGTCTGTCTGTCTGTCTGTCTGTCTGTCTGTCTGTCTGTCTGTCTGTCTGTCTGTCTGTCTGTCTGTCTGTCTGTCTGTCTGTCTGTCTGTCTGTCTGTCTGTCTGTCTGTCTGTCTAGTAGGTAGAGTTGATAGGTAACTGTCTGTCTGTCTAGTAGGTAAAGTAGATAGTAAACTGTCTGTCTGTCTAGTAGGTAGAGTTGATAGGTAACTGTCTGTCTGTATGGACAGTATGTGTCCCTACTGTACGAATGATAGGGAGAGACTATACAGACAGTAACCTAAAGTAGCATAGTTGCTGTAACTGTGGTAAACTGTGTTTACCCAATCAGCTGCTCAGCTCACCCTGATGTCAGTGGCGTCTCCGTGGCGGATGTGGCTGGCCCAGGTGGATGGTTCACTGTTGCTCTCCAAGTAGTGGTGGATCTTGAGCACGCGGTCCATGGTCCCCGGCTTCGACACCCCACCGCCCAACCCAGCATGGTGGTTCAGGTTGGGGTCCAGGTATGCTGACGCCATGCTTCCTTTGGTGGGGGCTAGCTGTCTGTCATATTCTGAAGGTAGAGAGACAGAGGGGAGAGAAAGAGAGAGGGAGAGAGAGAGAGAGAGAGAGAGAGAGAGAGAGAGAGAGAGAGAGAGAGAGAGAGAGAGAGAGAGAGAGAGAGAGAGAGAGAGATGCAAAGAGAGAGATAGGGGAGGGAGAGTGAGAGGATGTAGAGTGTGAGAGAGAGAGAGAGAGAGAGAGAGAGAGAGAGAGAGAGAGAGAGAGAGAGAGAGAGAGAGAGAGAGAGAGAGAGAGAGAGAGAGAGAGAGAGAGAGAGAGAGAGAGAGAGAGAGAGAGAGAGAGAGAGAGAGAGGAGATAGAGGACATAGAGAGAGAGAGAGAGAGAGAGAGATAGAGAGAGAGAGAGAGAGAGAGAGAGAG
Organism: Oncorhynchus gorbuscha; assembly: GCF_021184085.1. Lineage (NCBI taxonomy): Eukaryota > Metazoa > Chordata > Actinopteri > Salmoniformes > Salmonidae > Oncorhynchus > Oncorhynchus gorbuscha. The sequence continues at coordinate 28,891 of NW_025748221.1, read as the reverse complement.
AGAGAGAGAGAGAGAGAGAGAGAGAGAGAGAGAGAGAGAGAGAGAGAGAGAGAGAGAGAGAAGATAGAGGATGTAGAGAGATAGAGGAGGTAGAGAGAGAGAGATAGAGGAGGTAGAGAGAGAGAGAGAGAGAGAGAGAGAGAGAGAGAGAGAGAGAGAGAGAGAGAGAGAGGAGGTAGAGAGAGAGAGAGGAGAGAGAGAGGAGGTAGAGAAAGAGAGAGAGGAGGTAGAGAGAGAGAGAGAGAGGGAGAGAGAGGAGGTAGAGAGATAGACAAGGTAGAGAGAGAGAGAGAGAGAGAGAGAGAGAGAGAGAGAGAGAGAGAGAGAGAGAGAGAGAGAGAGAGAGAGAGAGAGAGAGAGAGAGAGATAGATAGAGGAGGTAGATAGAGAGGAGGCTTCAGGTGAATTCCCACTAGACGACTGTGTAACTTTCTCACCATTATAACTTCATCTGTAATCAGTAACAAAAGTGGACTGGAGAGAATAGAACAGACAACTGGACGGCTGGACAGACTGACAGATAACAGTGTGGTCTGCAGGTTGAAGCGGTCTGAGCTGGGCTTGCTACAATAGGCCGGACAGACTGACAGATAACAGTGAGGTCTGCAGGTTGAAGTGGTCTGAGCTGGGCTTGCTACAGTAGGCCGGACAGACTGACAGATAACAGTGAGGTCTGCAGGTTGAAGTGGTCTGAGCTGGGCTTGCTACAGTAGGCCGGACAGACTGACAGATAACAGTGAGGTCTGCAGGTTGAAGTGGTCTGAGCTGGGCTTGCTACAGTAGGCTGGACAGACTGACAGATAACAGTGAGGTCTGCAGGTTGAAGTGGTCTGAGCTGGGCTTGCTACAGTAGGCTGGACAGACTGACAGATAACAGTGAGGTCTGCAGGTTGAAGTGGTCTGAGCTGGGCTTGCTACAGTAGGCTGGACAGACTGACAGATAACAGTGAGGTCTGCAGGTTGAAGTGGTCTGAGCTGGGCTTGCTACAGTAGGCTGGACAGACTGACAGATAACAGTGAGGTCTGCAGATTGAAGTGGTCTGAGCTGGGCTTGCTACAGTAGGCCAGACAGACTGACAGATAACAGTGAGGTCTGCAGGTTGAAGTGGTCTGAGCTGGGCTTGCTACAGTAGGCTGGACAGACTGACAGATAACAGTGAGGTCTGCAGGTTGAAGTGGTCTGAGCTGGGCTTGCTACAGTAGGCTGGACAGACTGACAGATAACAGTGAGGTCTGCAGGTTGAAGTGGTCTGAGCTGGGCTTGCTACAGTAGGCTGGACAGACTGACAGATAACAGTGAGGTCTGCAGGTTGAAGTGGTCTGAGCTGGGCTTGCTACAGTAGGCTGGACAGACTGACAGATAACAGTGAGGTCTGCAGATTGAAGTGGTCTGAGCTGGGCTTGCTACAGTAGGCCAGACAGACTGACAGATAACAGTGAGGTCTGCAGGTTGAAGTGGTCTGAGCTGGGCTTGCTACAGTAGGCTGGACAGACTGACAGATAACAGTGAGGTCTGCAGATTGAAGTGGTCTGAGCTGGGCTTGCTACAGTAGGCTGGACAGACTGACAGATAACAGTGAGGTCTGCAGGTTGAAGTGGTCTGAGCTGGGCTTGCTACAGTAGGCTGGACAGACTGACAGATAACAGTGAGGTCTGCAGGTTGAAGTGGTCTGAGCTGGGCTTGCTACAGTAGGCTGGACAGACTGACAGATAACAGTGAGGTCTGCAGGTTGAAGTGGTCTGAGCTGGGCTTGCTACAGTAGGCTGGACAGACTGACAGATAACAGTGAGGTCTGCAGGTTGAAGTGGTCTGAGCTGGGCTTGCTACAGTAGGCTGGACAGACTGACAGATAACAGTGAGGTCTGCAGGTTGAAGTGGTCTGAGCTGGGCTTGCTACAGTAGGCTGGACAGACTGACAGATAACAGTGAGGTCTGCAGGTTGAAGTGGTCTGAGCTGGGCTTGCTACAGTAGGCTGGACAGACTGACAGATAACAGTGAGGTCTGCAGGTTGAAGTGGTCTGAGCTGGGCTTGCTACAGTAGGCTGGCCAGACAGCTGGGTGGCTTTGGAGAGTGACCAGGGAGCAGCACTGTCAGAAGCACTGCCAGCATTACAACAACCCTCCTCACGAACCACAAACTGGGGCCATTATACATAAGCTGTTTGGATTGTGGTAGAAACGGTCAGGGGTGAAATTTGGTGTGTGTGTGTGTGTGTGTGTGTGTGTGTGTGTGTGTGTGTGTGTGTGTGTGTGTGTGTGTGTGTGTGTGTGTGTGTGTGTGTGTGTGTGTGTGTGTGTGTGTGTGTGTCTATGGTAAAAGGTACAGCCAAGACAGTACCGCTGTGCTTGTTAAAACATGGCTTTTCTAGTGTTTTGGATAGACTGACCCAGAGCAGCTCAGTGACATTCCTCAGCCTTCCTGACTGTATCTGCTGTTGGTAACATCACTAGAATAGAGCACCACAGGAAAACCTGCCCTTAACACCAAAAACTTTCTGGTAACCCAGGCAGAACACATGTATGAAGACAGAGGTAAATATCCTAACTCTCAGATCAGATCAGTACAGACACAACTGGTCCATTTGAGCCCATGACTGGACAACTTCCTTTCAGAGTTGTTCTTTAATAAACTCCTGTCAAACTCAATTCAAACACTACTATTCTGATCTAACACCATCACAGCAACAACAGTCCAATCAGTCAGTCCTCCTACCTTTACTGATGAAGGGCCAGCAGGTACACTCCACTGTAGAGTTCCGTAGTGACAACATTAGTGCTATAGCAACAGCACACGAGGTTACCCAGTAGAATATGTCCACTAGGTTACACAGTAGAGTCTGTCCACGAGGTTACACAGTAGAGTATGTCCACGAGGTTACACAGTAGAGTATGTCCACGAGGTTACACAGTAGAGTCTGTCAACTAGGTTACACAGTAGAGTATGTCCACTAGGTTACCCAGTAGAGTCTGTCCACGAGGTTACACAGTAGAGTATGTCCACTAGGTTACACAGTAGAGTCTGTCCACGAGGTTACACAGTAGAGTATGTCCACGAGGTTACACAGTAGAGTCTGTCCACGAGGTTACCCAGTAGAATATGTCCACGAGGTTACCCAGTAGAGTATGTCCACAAGGTTACACAGTAGAATATGTCCACGAGGTTACACAGTAGAGTATGTCCACGAGGTTACCCAGTAGAGTCTGTCCACGAGGTTACCCAGTAGAGTATGTCCACAAGGTTACACAGTAGAATATGTCCACAAGGTTACCCAGTAGAATATGTCCACGAGGTTACACAGTAGAATATGTCCACGAGGTTACCCAGTAGAATATGTCCACGAGGTTACACAGTAGAGTCTGTCCACGAGGTTACACAGTAGAGTCTGTCAACTAGGCTACACAGTAGAATATGTCCACGAGGTTACACAGTAGAGTATGTCCACGAGGTTACCCAGTAGAGTATGTCCACAAGGTTACACAGTAGAGTCTGTCCACGAGGTTACCCAGTAGAGTATGTCCACAAGGTTACACAGTAGAATATGTCCACGAGGTTACCCAGTAGAATATGTCCACGAGGTTACACAGTAGAATATGTCCACGAGGTTACCCAGTAGAATATGTCCACGAGGTTACACAGTAGAGTATGTCCACGAGGTTACCCAGTAGAGTATGTCCACAAGGTTACACAGTAGAATATGTCCACTAGGTTACACAGTGGAGAATCGACAGGTCCATGGGATTTCTTCTTGGTTTCTTCCAGGCACAAACACACTTCTTCTTACCCACACATTCCTCTCTCTCTCTCTCTCTCTCTCTCTCTCTCTCTCTCTCTCTCTCTCTCTCTCTCTCTCTCTCTCTCTCTCTCTCTCTCTCTCTCTCTCTCTCTCTCTCTCTCTCTCTCTCTCTCTCTCTCTCTCTCTCTCTCTCTCTCTCTCTCTCTCTCTCTCTCTCTCTCTCTCTCTCTCCCCCATACACACACATACAAAGTGAACAACACATTCACGTCTTTCCTGTCCAGTCACGTCACATCCTGGTTATCACAATGCGTCCTGTCCGCTCAGGAGCCACAGTGAGTCATCACTCCTGTCTCCTCACACGGCACAGAGCTCTTCCTGGCTGAGAAGTGGAGAAGCCTGTGCTGTGATCAACATGTCACTGCTGTTTCATGGTAGAGCTCTTCCTGGACTGAACTGAGGGGGGCGAGGCCAGAGTCCTCTCTGCAACACAACATAGCTCCTCTCTCTTCCTGAGCTGAGGGGAAGGCGAGGCAAGCCCAGAAGCCTGTCTATATTCACAACAGAGTCCTCCAGCTCCACAACACAACACAGTCCTGTGAATAATGTGAATGCTGTGAACACAGTCAGGCTGCGAGCCTAACTCCACCGTGGCTGCTGTTACCCAGGCAAGACAGAATGGAGTTCAGTTCCACAGGAAGAGAGAGGCAGGCTGTGATTGGCTTGGTGACAGACGGAGTTGAGTAAACAAGGCGTGCTTAGTGGGAGCCCTGCCAACATGGTGGATTGGATGACAGGAGGGCCGGCCTGGGAGGAGTCAACATGGTTGATAGGAGGATAGGAGGGCCGGCCTAGGAGGAGTCAAAATGGTTGATAGGAGGATAGGAGGGCCGGCCTGGGAGGAGTCAACATGGTTGATAGGAGGATAGGAGGGCCGGCCTGGGAGGAGGAGTCAACAACATGGTTGATAGGAGGACAGGAGGGCCGGCCTGGGAGGAGTCAACATGGTTGATAGGAGGACAGTAGGGCCGGCCTGGGAGGAGTAAACATGGTTGATAGGAGGACAGTAGGGCCGGCCTGGGAGGACAACAACATGGTTGATAGGAGCATAGGAGGACCGGCCTGGGAGGAGTCAACATGGTTGATAGGAGGACAGTAGGGCCGGCCTGGGAGGACAACAACATGGTTGATAGGAGGATAGGAGGGCCGGCCTGGGAGGACAACAACATGGTTGATAGGAGGATAGTAGGGCAACAACACACAAACCTTTTGTGAATGTGAGGAAAGATTGTCAGTTACACTGACAAGATAGTCAAGCGACCGCTCTAACAATGGAATTTTTATTTATGAATATATATATATATAAAGATATTTTTTTCTTCTAACAATGGAAATACATGTCCTCAAAGACAGATCAAAGACCAGATCAGGTAGAACCATTTAGATGGAAGATACACATGTGAACAATAGGGCATAGAGATCGATAGAGGACTCATCTTTGTATCTGTGCCATTAAAATGTCTGTGACAGCCTCAATGGTGCTGCCCATACTATCTCCATTTTAAAGTAGTACATTTTCTTATTTTTCATTGGCTGATTTCTCCCAACTCATAGGAATCCCCACCCAGTTGACTACTTTAAAATGGTGGAAGCCCTCAACGACAACGCTAAAACGGGTTATATCCATGATGACTCCTCTATCCATCTCTATGACAACAGGCACAACTCCGATGTAAAGTAATTTTTTTCAAAGATGACAAAAAGCCACGTGAGTCCACATATCAGTGCATTCATTCGTATCAACCTAACCATTACAAAATGTAGTAGTCAGTCTGTCAGTAGTCAGCCAGTCAGTAGTCAGCCAGTCAGTCAGTAGTCAGCCAGTCAGTAGTCAGCCAGTAGTCTGTCAGTCATCAGTCAGTCGTCAGCCAGTCAGTAGTCAGTCAGTCAGCCAGTAGTCAGTCAGTCAGTTGTCCATCAGTAGTCAGTCAGTCAGTCCTCAGCCAGTCAGTCAGTAGTAAGCCAGTCAGTAGTCAGTCAGTCAGTAGTCTGTCAGTCATCAGTCAGTAGTCAGCCAGTCAGTAGTCAGTCAGTCAGCCAGTAGTCAGTCAGTCAGTCAGTTGTCTGTCAGTAGTCAGTCAGTCAGTCCTCAGCCAGTCAGTCAGTAGTCAGTAGTCAGTCAGTAGTCAGCCAGTCAGTAGTCAGTCAGTCAGTAGTCAGTCAGTAGTCAATCAGTCAGTCAGTCAGTAGTCAATCAGTTAGTAGTCAGTCAGTAGTCTGCCAGTCAGTCAGTCGTCAGCCAGTCAGCCAGTAGTCAGTCAGTCATCCGTCAGTAGTCAGTCAGTCAGTTGTCCGTCAGTAGTCAGTCAGTCAGTCCTCAGCCAGTCAGTCAGTAGTCAGCCAGTCAGTAGTCAGTCAGTCAGTCAGTCAGTCAGTCAGTCAGTCAGTAGTCAGCCAGTCAGTAGTCAGTCAGTCAGTTGTCTGTCAGTAGTCAGTCAGTCCTCAGCCAGTCAGTCAGTAGTCAGCCAGTCAGTAGTCAGTCAGTCAGTCAGTAGTCAGTCAGTTAGTAGTTTGTCAGTAGTCAGCCAGTCAGTCAGTAGTCAGTCAGTTTGTAGTCAGTCAGTAGTCCGCCAGTCAGTCAGTAGTCATCCAGTCAGTCAGTAGTCAGTCAGTCGTCCGTCAGTAGTCAGTCAGTCAGTTGTCCGTCAGTAGTCAGTCAGTAGTCAGTCAGTCAGTAGTCAGTCAGTAGTCAGTCAGTAGTCAGTCAGTCAGTAGTCAGTCAGTAGTCAGTCAGTCAGTAGTCAGCCAGTCAGTAGTCAGTCAGTCGTCAGTCAGTCGTCAGTCAGTAGTGAGTCAGTCAGTAGTCAGTCAGTTAGTAGTTTGTCAGTAGTCAGTCAGTCGTCCGTCAGTCAGTCAGTAAGTAGTCAGTCAGTAGTCAGCCAGTAAGTCAGTAGTCAGTCAGTAGTCCGCCAGTCAGCCAGTAGTCAGCCAGCCAGTCAGTCAGTAGTCAGCCAGTCAGTCAGTAGTCAGTCAGTAGTCAGTCAGTCAGTAAGTCAGTAGTCAGCCAGGCAGCAGAGCAGGCACAAGGACAGTGATGAGGGGGAAGTATAGCCTAGCCTATCTGCTGACTCTGCTAGTTTACGGATTGACCTACAGTCACCTCTAACTGAGATACTCTCTCCCGCACGCACGCACGCACGCACGCACACAACCAAGAATCCTTTCATAGAAGACAAAGTTATACCTGCTGGGAAACGTTTATGAGATCAGCCGACTTGACAAAATGCCTCATCATACTGACAAAGCTCCTTGAGTGAACCTACTGTATGGAAGAATGACAAATGACTTCATGTTAAACATCTTTAAGGTATAACACTCTTAAATAGACCTACTAAATAAACCTTTTGTCAACATTATCAGGAACTTTCTAGCATGTATGTCTACTGCTTGCCTCAGCCAATTCCCCTACTATAGTTTCTGAAAGACCTGTTACCAGGTTAGGCTAATCATTATAGGACACAGACGGACACACACATCCCTTGTAGTGACTGAGAGGCTGGAGGGCCAGTAGACTAGGAGATGAGAGAGATGGTTAACAGGGGTGATACAGGAGAGGACAGAGATGTAATGTTGTCCCCACAGACTCCCCAAATAACACTCTGATTGTAAGACTGACATATATGTCTCAATTACTGTACATGAACTTGATACAACTCACTCTGGGTTACCCCATGAATAATATCAGCCTGATAATAACAGGCTGCTAATAGGATAATAGGATAATAAGAGTCTAGTTGTTATCCCTCAGGGTTAAACATGACAACGTTGTTTCCTCGTTATTTCAACTCAATCCAACATCAATCAAAATACTTGTTTATTCGATGTTGACATCAGGTCATTGCCGTGGGATGTTTAGTTATCAAATGAATTCTTCATTTCCTTGTAGTATGGACAAAGCTTGGTATATAAGCTTAGATAATATAATCAATAGAGTAGCCCACTGTCTGTCTAGCTCGTGGGAGTATTGACCTCATTACTCTAGTTGTACTGTAGTCTCATCCTAATCAATAGAGTAGCCCACTGTCTGTCTAGCTCGTGGGAGTATTGACCTCATTACTCTAGTTGTACTGTAGTCTCATCCTAATCAATAGAGTAGCCCACTGTCTGTCTAGCTCGTGGGAGTATTGACCTCATTACTCTGGTTGTACTGTAGTCTCATCCTAATCAATAGAGTAGCCCACTGTCTGTCTAGCTCGTGGGAGTATTGACCTCATTACTCTAGTTGTACTGTAGTCTCATCCTAATCAATAGAGTAGCCCACTGTCTGTCTAGCTCGTGGGAGTATTGACCTCATTACTCTGGTTGTACTGTAGTCTCATCCTAATCAATAGAGTAGCCCACTGTCTGTCTAGCTCGTGGGAGTATTGACCTCATTACTCTAGTTGTACTGTAGTCTCATCCTAATCAATAGAGTAGCCCACTGTCTGTCTAGCTCGTGAGAGTATTGACCTCATTACTCTGGTTGTACTGTAGTCTCATCCTAATCAATAGAGTAGCCCACTGTCTGTCTAGCTCGTGGGAGTATTGACCTCATTACTCTAGTTGTACTGTAGTCTCATCCTAATCAATAGAGTAGCCCACTGTCTGTCTAGCTCGTGGGAGTATTGACCTCATTACTCTGGTTGTACTGTAGTCTCATCCTAATCAATAGAGTAGCCCACTGTCTGTCTAGCTCGTGGGAGTATTGACCTCATTACTCTGGTTGTACTGTAGTCTCATCCTAATCAATAGAGTAGCCCACTGTCTGTCTAGCTCGTGGGAGTATTGACCTCATTACTCTAGTTGTACTGTAGTCTCATCCTAAAGAGATTGTGTAACAGTGTCTCGTGGCTCAGAGGGATTGACTGTGGGACTGCAGTCTTCTCTCTAGGTTAGTTATTGACAGTAGTCTGAGCCCACATTGGCCAGAGCAACGCTGCTATAACAACACGTGTCAATTCCAATGAAAGTCAAACAGCACTTCATCAGCACTACTGAGCAACCATACATTTCCGTTCCACTGTTTCGCTGCGGTGAAGAAAAACATGGCCTTTTTCCCAACTCACAGAGGGCCCATTCAGCAGCTAGGCCAGGCTATCTCCAGTGAGGGCCCATTCAGCAGCCAGGCCAGGCTATCTCCAGGGAGGGCCCATTCAGCAGCCAGGCCAGGCTATCTCCAGGGAGGGCCCATTCAGCAGCCAGGCCAGGCTATCTCAAGGGAGGGCCCATTCAGCAGCTAGACCAGGCTATCTCAAGGGAGGGCCCATTCAGCAGCCAGGCCAGGCTATCTCCAGGGAGGGCCCATTCAGCAGCCAGGCCAGGCTATCTCCAGGGAGGGCCCATTCAGCAGCCAGGCCAGGCTATCTCCAGGGAGGGCCCATTCAGCAGCTAGGCCAGGCTATCTCCAGGGAGGGCCCATTCAGCAGCTAGGCCAGGCTATCTCCAGGGAGGGCCCATTCAGCAGCTAGGCCAGGCTATCTCCAGGGAGGGCCCATTCAGCAGCTAGGCCAGGCTATCTCCAGGGAGGGCCCATTCAGCAGCCAGGCCAGGCTATCTCCAGGGAGGGCCCATTCAGCAGCCAGGCCAGGCTATCTCCAGGGAGGGCCCATTCAGCAGCTAGGCCAGGCTATCTCAAGGGAGGGCCCATTCAGCAGCTAGGCCAGGCTATCTCAAGGGAGGGCCCATTCAGCAGCTAGGCCAGGCTATCTCCAGGGAGGGCCCATTCAGCAGCCAGGCCAGGCTATCTCCAGGGAGGGCCCATTCAGCAGCTAGGCCAGGCTATCTCAAGGGAGGGCCCATTCAGCAGCTAGGCCAGGCTATCTCAAGGGAGGGCCCATTCAGCAGCTAGGCCAGGCTATCTCCAGGGAGGGCCCATTCAGCAGCTAGGCCAGGCTATCTCCAGGGAGGGCCCATCCATTAGGCCAGGCGATGTAACGCAACTTGTGAATGTGAACAATAATGAAAACAAAAGTCAAATACTAAAGTATGCAAAGGAAATAGGAACTAGATTTGGAGGCATGTGAGTACATTTTCTACTGAGAGGAAGTGTTCAATTCAAACAAGCATGGTGCAAAGCAACTGGACACCTGCACAGTTATCTTAAAGTACACACACACACACACACACACACACACACACACACACACACACACACACACACACACACACACACACACACACACACACACACACACACACACACACACACACACACACACACACACACACACACACACACACACACACACACACACACGTCAATATTTCTAAGAAGGTAATGAATGCATGGTCTCAAAACCTTGGTTAGAGAACATAGACATGTATAACAGGACTGTTAATTCTAGTCCTGAAGAGAAAGGACCTCACCCAACTGCTTGCTGTGCAGCCGATGGATTCATTTCATTGGTCTACTCTCACTAGGGGAAATCAGGTCTGGTATCCACTCCTGCCTGAACATATAGACTATTTGATTTATTCCTTATTTTACCAGGTAAGTTGACTGAGAACACATTTTCAAACACAGCAACAACCTGGGGAATAATTACAGGGATGAATGAGCCAATTGGAAGCTGGGGATGATTAGGTGGCCATGATGGTATGAGGGCCAGATGGGGAATTTAGCAAAGACACCAAGGTTAAGACACATACTCATACAATAAGTGCCATGGGATCTTTAGTGACCACAGAGAGTCAGGACTAGGGTTGCACATTTTGGGGAATATTCAGAGGTGGAAACTTTCCATGGGAATTAATGGGACTATATGGGAATTAATGGGGATGAACGGAAATATATGCAAATTAATATGAATTCCATTTAAATGTAAATGTTTTTTGCATTGGATATATTTACCATATCATATGGAGACAGAAACATAAACCTTTTACCTCATCATAAGTACACATACTGTAATTGTAAATGATTAAATCCTTCCAATAGAAATTTAAAAAACAATTTAGTTACGAATTGAACTTTAATTAAATGAGTTGACTCTTCACATGGGATGATTTCACTGAACAACAAAAGAAAGGGAATATCTAATGATCCCCAATGATCATACATCTGTAAAATGATAGTCTAGAAACTAAAGCTTTGGTTATCTTCCTCTCAGGCTTCCATGTCTTCTCTCTGGACCTCCTGAACATTAGACTTTGAGGCCTCATGTTCACTGTCCCTTTCCAACCTTGTTGAGCATGGCTCGTTGTCAGTCTCAAAAAGCCTCAAATTTGCCTGGATGGCCACCAATTTTTCAACCCTTGTATTAATCAGCCTGTTGTGTGCTTTGGTGTGTGTGTTCCCTACCAAGAACCAGATGCGCTCTGAGACGGCTGATGTTGGTGTGATTTGGAGGATGATGGAGGCAACAGGGGAAAGAGCCTCAGATCCACATAGTCCCTTCCACCAGGTGGGTGATGAGATATGTTGGCAAGACTGCCATATTGTATCTCCATCTCCATGTATCTCCATCTCTTCACGCTTTTTGATGTATTTCAGAACTGCAGTTTCCTCTGCTTGGAGCAACAGTGAAGTGGGCGGGGCAGTACGTATTTCTTCTCTTACATCTGCAAGCAGAGTCTGAACATGAGACAGGATGGCATTGTCTCCCTCAATCCGTGCAATGGCTACTGCTATAGGTTTCAGGAGTTTCAGGCCACTCTCTCCCAAAATCCCGGAGGATCCTCTTGATGGGGCTGTCCATATTGGCAGACGGTGATATGGCCATTTCTTGGAGAGACTCCTTCCCCTCCAGGAAACTGTCAAACATGATGACAACACCACCCCAACGGGTGCTGCTGGGCAGCTTCAATGTGGTGCACTTATTCTTCTCACTTTGCTTGGTGAGGTAGATTGCTGCTATAACTTGATGACCCTTCACATACCTAACCATTTCCTTGGCTCACTTCTGCCTTCAGCTCATCTGCAATGTAGAGACTGGTGTGTCTGTGCTCTTGTAGAAAACTGGTTGAGGGGTGGAGATGATGTAGTTAATTATTTCTTGCCCATGAATGTTATGCAGGTGAAGGAGGACCCAAACGCGACTTAACAGAAACAGAGTTTATTAATGCTCAAAACCGAATAACTGAAATCCTCTAGATAGTAGAGGGGAAAACAACTGGAGAAGCGGCCACAGACTGCAGGTCGCTTCGGGTAGGCGCAGGCCGTAGTCAACTGAGACACCTGCTCACACGCAGCGTCTGAAGAAGGCACAAAACACGACAGGACAGGGTGATACACAATCACGGCAAAAAACACGACAGGACAGGGCGAAACGCAATTACAGCATGGAATACAAAACAAGGAACCGACGGAACAGGAACGGATCACAAAGGAATAAATAGGGAGTCTAATCAGGGGAAAGGATCGGGAACAGGTGTGGGAAGACTAAATGATGATTAGGGGAATAGGAACAGCTGGGAGCAGGAACGGAACGACAGAGAGAAGAGAGAGCGAGAGAGTGAAAGGGGAGGGGGAGAGAGAGGGATAGAACCAAACAAGACCAGCAGAGGGAAACGAATAGCATGGGGAGCACAGGGACAAGACATGACAATAAATGACAAACATGACAGTACCCCCCACTCACCGAGCGCCTCCTGGCGCACTCGAGGAGGAATCCTGGCGGCAACGGAGGAAATCATCGATGAGCGAACGGTCCAGCACGTCCCGAGACGGAACCCAACTCCTCTCCTCAGGACCGTAACCCTCCCAATCCACTAGGTATTGGTGACCCCGTCCCCGAGAACGCATGTCCATAATTTTATGTACCTTGTAAATAGGTGCGCTCTCGACAAGGACGGGAGGGGGGAGGGAAGACGAACGGGGGTGCGAAGAAAGGGCTTAACACAGGAGACATGGAAGACAGGATGGACGCGACGAAGATGTCGCGGAAGAAGCAGTCGCACAGCGACTGGATTGACGACCTGGGAGACACGGAACGGACCAATGAACCGCGGAGTCAACTTACGAGAAGCTGTCGTAAGAGGAAGGTTGCGAGTGGAAAGCCACACTCTCTGGCCGCAACAATACCTTGGACTCTTAATCCTGCGTTTATTGGCGGCTCTCACCGTCTGTGCCCTGTAACGGCAAAGTGCAGACCTCACCCTCCTCCAGGTGCGCTCACAACGTTGGACAAACGCTTGAGCGGAGGGAACGCTGGACTCGGCAAGCTGGGATGAGAACAGAGGAGGCTGGTAACCCAGACTACTCTGAAACGGAGATAACCCGGTAGCAGACGAAGGAAGCGAATTGTGAGCGTATTCTGCCCAGGGAGCTGTTCTGCCCAAGACGCAGGGTTCCTGAAAGAAAGGCTGCGTAGTATGCGACCAATCGTCTGATTGGCCCTCTCTGCTTGACCGTTAGACTGGGGATGAAACCCGGAAGAGAGACTGACGGACGCACCAATCAAACGACAGAACTCCCTCCAAAACTGTGACGTGAATTGCGGACCTCTGTCTGAAACGGCGTCTAACGGGAGGCCATGAATTCTGAATACATTCTCAATAATGATTTGTGCCGTCTCCTTAGCGGAAGGAAGTTTAGCGAGGGGAATGAAATGTGCCGCCTTAGAGAACCTATCGACAACCGTCAGAATCACAGTCTTCCCCGCAGACAAAGGCAGACCGGTAATGAAGTCTAAGGCAATGTGAGACCATGGTCGAGAAGGAATGGGGAGCGGTCTGAGACGACCGGCAGGAGGAGAGTTACCCGACTTAGTCTGCGCGCAGTCCGAACAGGCAGCCACGAAACGGCGCGTGTCACGCTCCTGAGTCGGCCACCAAAAGCGCTGGCGAATAGACGCAAGAGTGCCTCGAACACCGGGATGACCCGCTAACTTGGCAGAGTGAGCCCACTGAAGAACAGCCAGACGAGTGGAAACAGGAACGAAAAGGAGGTTACTAGGACAAGCGCGCGGCGACGCAGTGTGCGTGAGTGCTTGCTTAACCTGTCTTTCAATTCCCAGACTGTTAACCCGACAACACGCCCATAAGGAAGAATCCCCTCGGGATCAGTAGAAGCCACAGAAGAACTAAACAGACGGGATAAGGCATCAGGCTTGGTGTTCTTGCTACCCGGACGGTAAGAAATCACAAACTCGAAACGAGCGAAAAACAACGCCCAACGAGCTTGACGGGCATTAAGTCGTTTGGCAGAACGGATGTACTCAAGGTTCTTATGGTCTGTCCAAACGACAAAAGGAACGGTCGCCCTCCAACCACTGTCGCCATTCGCCTAGGGCTAAGCGGATGGCGAGCAGTTCACGGTTACCCACATCATAGTTGCGCTCAGATGGCGACAGGCGATGAGAAAATAAGCGCAAGGATGAACCTTATCGTCAGACTGGAAGCGCTGGGATAGAATGGCTCCCACGCCTACCTCTGAAGCGTCAACCTCGACAATGAATTGTCTAGTGACGTCAGGAGTAACGAGGATAGGAGCGGACGTAAAACGTTCTTTTAGAAGATCAAAAGCTCCCTGGGCGGAACCGGACCACTTAAAACACGTCTTGACAGAAGTAAGAGCTGTGAGAGGGGCAGCAACTTGACCGAAATTACGAATGAAACGCCGATAGAAATTAGCGAAACCTAAAAAAGCGCTGCAACTCGACACGTGACCTTGGAACGGGCCAATCACTGACAGCTTGGACCTTAGCGGAATCCATCTGAATGCCTTCAGCGGAAATAACGGAACCGAGAAAAGTAACGGAGGAGACATGAAAAGAGCACTTCTCAGCCTTTACATAGAGACAATTCTCTAAAAGGCGCTGTAGAACACGTCGAACGTGCTGAACATGAATCTCGAGTGACGGAGAAAAAATCAGGATATCGTCAAGATAGACAAAAACGAAAATGTTCAGCATGTCTCTCAGAACATCATTAACTAATGCCTGAAAAACAGCTGGCGCATTGGCGAGACCGAACGGCAGAACCCGGTACTCAAAATGCCCTAACGGAGTATTAAACGCCGTTTTCCACTCGTCCCCCTCTCTGATGCGCACGAGATGGTAAGCGTTACGAAGATCCAACTTAGTAAAGCACCTGGCTCCCTGCAGAATCTCGAAGGCTGATGACATAAGGGGAAGCGGATAACGATTCTTAACCGTTATGTCATTCAGCCCTCGATAATCCACGCAGGGGCGCAGAGTACCGTCCTTCTTCTTAACAAAAAGAACCCCGCCCCGGCCGGAGAGGAAGAAGGCACTATGGTACCGGCGTCAAGAGACACAGACAAATAATCCTCGAGAGCCTTACGTTCGGGAGCCGACAGAGAGTATAGTCTACCTCGAGGAGGAGTGGTCCCCGGAAGGAGATCAATACTACAATCATACGACCGGTGAGGAGGAAGGGAGTTGGCTCGGGACCGACTGAAGACCGTGCGCAGATCATGATATTCCTCCGGCACTCCTGTCAAATCGCCAGGTTCCTCCTGAGAAGTAGGGACAGAAGAAACGGGAGGGATGGCAGACATTAAACACTTCACATGACAAGAAACGTTCCAGGATAGGATAGAATTACTAGACCAATTAATAGAAGGATTATGACATACTAGCCAGGGATGACCCAAAACAACAGGTGTAAACGGTGAACGGAAAATCAAAAAAGAAATAGTCTCACTGTGGTTACCAGATACTGTGAGAGTTAAAGGTAGTGTCTCAAATTTGATACTGGGAAGATGACTACCATCTAAGGCAAACATGGGCGTAGGCTTGTCTAATGGTCTGAAAGGAATGTTATGTTTCCGAACCCATGCTTCGTCCATGAAACAACCCTCAGCCCCAGAGTCAATCAAGGCACTGCATGTAGCACCCGAACCGGTCCAGCGTAGGTGGACCGACAAAGTAGTACAGGACTTTGATGGAGAGACTTGAGTAGTTGCGCTCACCTGTAGCCCTCCGCTTACAGATGAGCTCTGGCTTTTACTGGACATGAATTAACGAAATGTCCAGCAACTCCACAATAGAGGCACAGGCGGTTGGTGATCCTCCGTTCCCTCTCCTTATTCGAGATGCGAATCCCTCCCAGCTGCATGGGCTCAGTCTCAAAGCCAGAGGGGGGAGATGGCTGCGATGCGGAGCAGGGAAACACCGTTGATGCGAGCTCTCTTCCACGAGCCCGGTGACGAAGATCTACCCGTCGTTCTATGCGGATGGCGAGAGCAATCAAAGAGTCCACATCTGAAGGAACCTCCCGGGAGAGAATCTCATCCTTAACCACAGCGTGGAGTCCCTCCAGAAAACGAGCGAGCAGCGCCGGCTCGTTCCACTCACTAGAGGCAGCAAGAGTGCGAAACTCAATGGAATAATCCGTTATGGACCGTTCACCTTGGCATAAGGAAGCCAGGGCCCTAGAAGCCTCCCCACCAAAAACTGAACGGTCAAAAACCCGAATCATCTCCTCTTTAAAGTTCTGGAAATCGTTAGAGCAAACAGCCCTTGTCTCCCAGATAGCTGTGCCCCATTCTCGAGCCCGGCCAGTGAGGAGTGAGATGACGTAAGCAACCCGAGCTCTCTCTCTAGAGTATGTGTTGGGTTGGAGAGAGAACACAATCTCACACTGCGTGAGAAAGGAGCGGCACTCAGTGGGCTGCCCGGAGTAGCAAGGTGGGTTATTAACCCTAGGTTCTGGAGGCTCGGCAGGCCAGGAAGTAACAGGTGGCACGAGACGTAGACTCTGGAACTGTCCAGAGAGGTCGGAAACCTGAGCAGCCAGGTTTTCCACGGCCTGGCGAGCAGCGGACAATTCCTGCTCGTGTCTGCCGAGCATGGCTCCTTGGATCTCGACGGCAGTGTAACGAGCGTCAGAAGTCGCTGGGTCCATTCTTGGATCGGTTCCTTCTGTTATGCAGGTGAAGGAGGACCCAAACGCGACTTAACAGAAACAGAGTTTATTAATGCTCAAAACCGAATAACTGAAATCCTCTAGATAGTAGAGGGGAAAACAACTGGAGAAGCGGCCACAGACTGCAGGTCGCTTCGGGTAGGCGCAGGCCGTAGTCAACTGAGACACCTGCTCACACGCAGCGTCTGAAGAAGGCACAAAACACGACAGGACAGGGTGATACACAATCACGGCAAAAAAACACGACAGGACAGGGCGAAACGCAATTACAGCATGGAATACAAAACAAGGAACCGACGGAACAGGAACGGATCACAAAGGAATAAATAGGGAGTCTAATCAGGGGAAAGGATCGGGAACAGGTGTGGGAAGACTAAATGATGATTAGGGGAATAGGAACAGCTGGGAGCAGGAACGGAACGACAGAGAGAAGAGAGAGCGAGAGAGTGAAAGGGGGAGGGGGAGAGAGAGGGATAGAACCAAACAAGACCAGCAGAGGGAAACGAATAGCATGGGGAGCACAGGGACAAGACATGACAATAAATGACAAACATGACAATGAACATTTGACCACACATCAGAGATGATTGCAATACAGTCAGCTTTCTCTATGATTTGCTTGACCTTCACTTTAACTCTGCATCTAGAAAATAAGTAGATAAAGCATGTCTGGTTGGAGGGGTGTATGCTGGGCGAAGAACATTCAGAAATCTCTTCCAATACACATTGCCTGTGAGCATCAGAGATGAACCAGTTGCATACAGCTCGAACAAGACATTCATCAGCATTTCTCTGACTACGTTCCTCCATTGAGTCAAAAATTATAGGAGGACTGTGAGCGGTTGATATCGATAAGGTGTCTGATTCATAATTTCCACCTCGAATAGAAGTAGAGGGACTTTTGTCAGAGGTTGCTTGTTGTGAGCGCAGAGGGAGCTTTTTGCACTTCGTCGTGTATGGATCTGTTGTGGCGGTATGCAAATTGGGAGTGGGTCTGGGTGTCTGGAAAGATGGAGTTAATGTGGGCCATAACCTTCCTCTCAATGCACATCATTATTAAAGAAGTAAGTGCTACAGGGCGGTAGTCATTGTGGCGTGAAGCCTAAGAGTTCTTGGGAACAGGAATGATGGCGGTCAGTTTAAAATATGTGGGGGATGACACACTAGGACAAGGAGAGGGTGTGATCGCCATGATAAAAGCATATATCATATTTCAGATTAATACTAAAGAGGCATTTTCTATTGAACTGCCATTGTCCTCAATGTACAGCTGCTGAAACTCCAGTGGCCGCCCCACTGCTTAGAGGGGGGTTGAGAACGGAGCAGAAGACACATTTCCGTTGTTCGCTGTAACACATGGACAATAACATATACAATAATAATACTACTACGACTACTACTACTAATAATAATATGGACAATAAAGTTATATTCCAGGTTGAGGTCTGGCCTTTTGCGTCATGCTCCTTGTTTGGACTACAAGGCCCTGTAGCGACACAGTAGCCTATATTTCCCCCTACAGACTCCATCTACCCTCCATAGTTCCCCAGGTGGTCTCTGTAAGCTGTGGCACTAGAGGGAGGGAGATGACGGAGAGACAGCCTGGTGCGTGGGGCTGCCACAGGCAGGGTGACCTACAGGAGGCCTGGTGCGTGGAGGAGGCACCGGATGGACCGGGCTGTGGGGGAGCACTGGAGCTCTGGTGCGCAGCCTTGGCACCACTCCTCCAGGCTGGGTGACCACTTTAGCCCGGACCGCAGGCTTAGGACGCACTGCACCCTCCCAGCACCCTGGAGACACAGCACGCAGCACCGGCGCAGGATACCCTGGGCCAAAACGGCGTACCGGAGACCAAACACGCTGGGCCGGCACAATACGCACTGGCTGGATGTCTACTCTCGCATGGCACTTGCAGGGGACTGGCCTATAGCGCACCGGGCTATGAGCACATACTGGCGACACCGTGCGCTTGAACGCATAACATGGTGCCTGACCAGTACTGCGCTTCCCCTGGTAAACACGAGGAGTGGGCTCAGGTCTCCAACCTGACTCCGACACTCCCCGTGTGCCCCCACTCAAAAATGTTTTGGGGCTGCCTCTCGTGCCTGCCGTGCTGCCACCTCGTATCGCCACCGCTCAGCTCTCGCTGCCTCCCGGTTCTTCCTTGGGGCGGCGATATTCCCCAGCCTGTGCGTCCCTTACCATCTAAAATCTCCTCCCATGTTCATGAGTCCAGAGAACACTGCTTATCGATACCACGCTGCTTGGTCCTTGGTTGGTGGGTGTTTCTGTAACGGTTTTCGTAGGTGGAAGAAGGTGAGGACCAAAGCGCAGCGTGGTGAGTGTTCATGATATGTAATATATTATAAGTGTTCATGATTATTTAATAGAACAGAACACTGAATGACAAAAACAACAAGAGACCGAAATGAAAACGAAACAGTTCTGATAGGTGAACAGACACTAAACAGAAATTAAACACCCACAACCAAAATGAGGAAACCAGGCTACCTAAGTATGATTCTCAATCAGAGACAACGAACGACACCTGCCTCTGATTGAGAACCATACTAGGCCAAATACATAGAAATATAAAAAGAACATAGACTACCCACCCCAACTCACGCCCTGAACAACCTAATACAAAGACATAAAAAGGAACTAAGGTCAGAACGTGACAGTGTCCTTTAATGCTGTTGCATCTCACATGTTTCATTGACCAGAACATTCCTCCAGCTGAAAACTAAGCCTTATCTTTTAAATGGCTTTGAAATCTCTTGCTTTGACCAAGAAATGTTAACAAAATACCACAGATCAGTGTGACTGATTGGGGGTGAGGTGTGTGTGTGTGTGTGTGTGTGTGTGTGTGTGTGTGTGTGTGTGTGTGTGTGTGTGTGTGTGTGTGTGTGTGTGTGTGTGTGTGTGTGTGTGTGTGTGTGTGTGTGTGTGTGTGTGTGTGTGTGTGTGTGTGTGTGTGTGTGTGTGTGTGTGTGTGTGTGTGTGTGTGTGGACAAGTGAGTCACAGTACAAAATCTGATTTGATCCATTTGGCCCCAACGGCATTACCATGAACCAAGGGCTCAAACAAAACCCCTCCTTCTACAGTACAGTAGAACTGATCACATCATGTCCAGTACATGGAGCACCATACCTTCACCATCACCATCCTTTACTGTGGAGTTAGTGCTCAGGGTACAACACCTGCTGCCTCTGCAGCCTGTATGGTCACGTCCCAAACAGCACCCGATTCCCTACATACTGCACCTATGAGCCCTGGTCAAAAGTACTGCACTCTATAGGGAATAGGGTGACAATTAGAACGCATCCAGTATCTATCCTATAGCCTGTAGGGACTGAAGCGGATTCCCACTGACTCTCTCCCTCAGTCCCACGGCTCTGCTCTACACTCCTACATTCTCATTGCGACCTGCTACTGCTGGAGCTACTTCCTCCCTGGATTAAAGCTTCCTTTCCTCTCATCCTCTGCCTACTGTACCAGCTCACACTATCCAGCCCCCCCAAAAACTACATCAAGGCTTTGCCTGGGTTTAATATATGCTGCGTTTACACTAACCCTTGAGGATGCAGTTAGAAGGAGAGCCAGAGCCTCTAAATAGATGAAGACAGAAGGGAAGACTTCCCCAGTGTTATTCTGTTCTGGCTTTTCTAAAGCACCCGGACTCATGATAGATACTGGTATCCAGGGAGAGAGTAAAGCCCCAGGACTCATGATAGATACTGGTATCCAGGGAGAGAGTAAAGCACCAGGACTCATGATAGATACTGGTATCCAGGGAGAGAGTAAAGCACCAGGACTCATGATAGATACTGGTATCCAGGGAGAGAGTAAAGCACCAGGATTCATGATAGATACTGGTATCCAGGAGAGAGTAAAGCACCAGGACTCATGATAGATACTGGTATCCAGGGAGAGAGTAAAGCACCAGGACTCATGATAGATACTGGTATCCAGGGAGAGAGTAAAGCACCAGGACTCATGATAGATACTGGTATCCAGGAGAGAGTAAAGCACCAGGATTCATGATAGATACTGGTATCCAGGGAGAGAGTAAAGCACCAGGACTCATGATAGATACTGGTATCCAGGGAGAGAGTAAAGCACCAGGACTCATGATAGATACTGGTATCCAGGGAGAGAGTAAAGCACCAGGACTCATGATAGATACTGGTATCCAGGGAGAGAGTAAAGCACCAGGATTCATGATAGATACTGGTATCCAGGGAGAGAGTAAAGCACCAGGACTCATGATAGATACTGGTATCCAGGGAGAGAGTAAAGCACCAGGATTCATGATAGATACTGGTATCCAGGGAGAGAGTAAAGCACTAAGACTCATGATAGATACTGGTATCCAGGGAGAGAGTAAAGCACCAGGATTCATGATAGATACTGGTATCCAGGGAGAGAGTAAAGCACCAGGATTCATGATAGATACTGGTATCCAGGGAGAGAGTAAAGCACCAGGATTCATGATAGATACTGGTATCCAGGGAGAGAGTAAAGCACCAGGACTCATGATAGATACTGGTATCCAGGGAGTAAAGCACCAGTCAAAGCACCAGGATTCATGATAGATACTGGTATCCAGGGAGAGAGTAAAGCACCAGGACTCATGATAGATACTGGTATCCAGGGAGAGAGTAAAGCACCAGGACTCATGATAGATACTGGTATCCAGGGAGAGAGTAAAGCACCAGGACTCATGATAGATACTGGTATCCAGGGAGAGAGTAAAGCACCAGGACTCATGATAGATACTGGTATCAGGGAGAGAGTAAAGCACCAGGACTCATGATAGATACTGGTATCCAGGGAGAGAGTAAAGCACCAGGACTCATGATAGATACTGGTATCCAGGAGAGAGTAAAGCACCAGGACTCATGATAGATACTGGTATCCAGGGAGAGAGTAAAGCACCAGGACTCATGATAGATACTGGTATCCAGGGAGAGAGTAAAGCACCAGGACTCATGATAGATACTGGTATCCAGGGAGAGAGTAAAGCACCAGGACTCATGATAGATACTGGTATCCAGGGAGAGAGTAAAGCACCAGGACTCATGATAGATACTGGTATCCAGGGAGAGAGTAAAGCACCAGGACTCATGATAGATACTGGTATCCAGGGAGAGTAAAGCACCAGGATTCATGATAGATACACCAGGACTCTCATGATAGATACTGGTATCCAGGGAGAGAGTAAAGCACCAGGACTCATGATAGATACTGGTATCCAGGGAGAGAGTAAAGCACCAGGACTCATGATAGATACTGGTATCCAGGGAGAGAGTAAAGCACCAGGACTCATGATAGATACTGGTATCCAGGGAGAGAGTAAAGCACCAGGACTCATGATAGATACTGGTATCCAGGGAGAGAGTAAAGCACCAGGACTCATGATAGATACTGGTATCCAGGGAGAGAGTAAAGCACCAGGACTCATGATAGATACTGGTATCCAGGGAGAGAGTAAAGCACCAGGACTCATGATAGATACTGGTATCCAGGGAGAGAGTAAAGCACCAGGATTCATGATAGATACTGGTATCCAGGGAGAGAGTAAAGCACCAGGATTCATGATAGATACTGGTATCCAGGGAGAGAGTAAAGCACCAGGACTCATGATAGATACTGGTATCCAGGGAGAGAGTAAAGCACCAGGACTCATGATAGATACTGGTATCCAGGGAGAGAGTAAAGCACCAGGACTCATGATAGATACTGGTATCCAGGAGAGAGTAAAGCACCAGGACTCATGATAGATACTGGTATCCAGGGAGAGAGTAAAGCACCAGGACTCATGATAGATACTGGTATCCAGGGAGAGAGTAAAGCACCAGGATTCATGATAGATACTGGTATCCAGGGAGAGAGTAAAGCACCAGGACTCATGATAGATACTGGTATCCAGGGAGAGAGTAAAGCACCAGGATTCATGATAGATACTGGTATCCAGGGAGAGAGTAAAGCACTAAGACTCATGATAGATACTGGTATCCAGGGAGAGAGTAAAGCACCAGGATTCATGATAGATACTGGTATCCAGGGAGAGAGTAAAGCACCAGGATTCATGATAGATACTGGTATCCAGGGAGAGAGTAAAGCACCAGGACTCATGATAGATACTGGTATCCAGGGAGAGAGTAAAGCCCCAGGACTCATGATAGATACTGGTATCCAGGGAGAGAGTAAAGCACTAAGACTCATGATAGATACTGGTATCCAGGGAGAGAGTAAAGCACCAGGATTCATGATAGATACTGGTATCCAGGGAGAGAGTAAAGCACCAGGACTCATGATAGATACTGGTATCCAGGGAGAGAGTAAAGCACCAGGACTCATGATAGATACTGGTATCCAGGGAGAGAGTAAAGCACCAGGACTCATGATAGATACTGGTATCCAGGGAGAGAGTAAAGCACCAGGACTCATGATAGATACTGGTATCCAGGGAGAGAGTAAAGCACCAGGACTCATGATAGATACTGGTATCCAGGGAGAGAGTAAAGCACCAGGACTCATGATAGATACTGGTATCCAGGGAGAGAGTAAAGCACCAGGACTCATGATAGATACTGGTATCCAGGGAGAGAGTAAAGCACCAGGACTCATGATAGATACTGGTATCCAGGAGAGAGTAAAGCACCAGGACTCATGATAGATACTGGTATCCAGGGAGAGAGTAAAGCACCAGGACTCATGATAGATACTGGTATCCAGGGAGAGAGTAAAGCACCAGGACTCATGATAGATACTGGTATCCAGGGAGAGAGTAAAGCACCAGGATTCATGATAGATACTGGTATCCAGGGAGAGAGTAAAGCACCAGGACTCATGATAGATACTGGTATCCAGGGAGAGAGTAAAGCACCAGGACTCATGATAGATACTGGTATCCAGGGAGAGAGTAAAGCACCAGGATTCATGATAGATACTGGTATCCAGGGAGAGAGTAAAGCCCCAGGATTCATGATAGATACTGGTATCCAGGGAGAGAGTAAAGCACCAGGATTCATGATAGATACTGGTATCCAGGGAGAGAGTAAAGCACCAGGACTCATGATAGATACTGGTATCCAGGGAGAGAGTAAAGCACCAGGACTCATGATAGATACTGGTATCCAGGGAGAGAGTAAAGCACCAGGACTCATGATAGATACTGGTATCCAGGGAGAGAGTAAAGCACCAGGACTCATGATAGATACTGGTATCCAGGGAGAGAGTAAAGCACCAGGACTCATGATAGATACTGGTATCCAGGGAGAGAGTAAAGCACCACTACTACTACTAGTTATGTTTCTACTGCTGCTAGTTCCATTTCTACTACTACTAGTTCTGTTTCTACTACTACTAGTTCTGTTTCTACTACTACTAGTTCTGTTTCTACTGCTGCTAGTTCCATTTCTACTACTACTAGTTCTGTTTCTACTACTACTAGTTCTGTTTCTACTACTACTAGTTCTGTTTCTACTGCCGATAGTTCTGTTTGTACTACTACTAGTTCTGTTTCTACTGCCGATAGTTCTGTTTGTACTACTACTAGTTCTGTTTCTACTACTACTAGTTCTGTTTCTACTGCTGCTAGTTCCATTTCTACTACTACTAGTTCTGTTTCTACTATTACTAGTTCTGTTTCTACTACTACTAGTTCTGTTTCTACTGCTGATAGTTCTGTTTCTACTACTACTTGTTCTGCTGCTACTGCTGTGCAGTTCCTGGGCAGTTCTCGCTCTACCTGGCCTAGTTATTCAACAGCTATCCCCTCCCCTCACAAGAACACTAATCACAGCCCTGCCCGACACTTAATCAGTTCAAGACTAATGGGAATTCACCCTCTGCTCCGTAATATGTTCAGGGGACAGACAGACAGCAGTCCTCCTGTAAGTCAGTGCTCAGCAGTAGTCAGCGTTTCCCAGCTCTGGTTCTCCAGTACCCCCACCAGCACACATTTCTGTTGTAACCCGGGACAAACATACCTCATTCAACTCCTTTAGGGCCTGATGATTAGTTGAATCAGGTGTGCTTGTCCAGGGCTACAATAAAAATGAGGACTGGAGTTGGGAAACCCTGTGTTAGATGCTGTACTGATTACTTAATAACCACCGTGGCTTGGTTTGTTGTGGTGATCAGATGACAGAAGAATACCTTTGTCTCTATGGCAACCTACGGTACAGTGCTACTGTACACATTGGGGCATTTCCATTCAGCGCACCTGACGTCTTGGCATGTTATAGTAGGAGAGGCAGCAATAATACCTGCATAAAGCAGGGCATGGCAAATCACATTCATCTCTAACTATAGCAGAGTTCTGGGAATTAGCATTCAGTCAGTGTAGCCTTAAATCACATTCATATTCATCACATATCCAAACACAGCCATCATCAACAGAAAGACCTCTAAAAAACACTGAGATGAACACTGGTTAAAAGGCTCTACCTAGAAGCACCTAGTGTGCATAACATATCTGCTGTGTGTACACAGTACATACTTGGGAGTGGAGGGTGTTGAGCATAAACACAGGCGCCCCGGGCCCAGCATAGGGGGATGCAGCCACTCCTCTCCATGATGGCCGCAGCAGCGCCTGCCTTTCTATCCCACCACCAGACCCTGCAGCCTGAACCAGCCCCAGGCTCCCTGACCCTGTCCCCTTCCACAACCGCATAGAGGCCAGGCCAGGCTGCTGCTTCTTCCTCTGCCCCTGAGGACCCCGGCACAGCCCCTCTCCGCTCCTCACAGCCCCTACCGCTGCCCCCCTCGGACCCGTTCACACAGCCCTGCCTCAGGGGAGAGAACTGTGGGGTGAGGAGGAGAAGACGTCAAGGGAGCAACTCAGTGGAATCCTCAAGAGGTTTTAATCCTAACATCCACCTTGCCTGACAGACAGGCTGTTTCCGGGTCAGAGGTGTTTGGTGTCACTCCAAGAGGGAGTGAGAGAGAGAGACAGAGATAGAGAGAGAGAGAAAGAGAGAGAGAGAGAGAGAGAGAGAGAGAGAGAGAGAGAGAGAGAGAGAGAGAGAGAGAGAGAGAGAGAGAGAGAGAGAGAGAGAGAGACGGAGACAGAGAGACAGAAGATCAATATGGGACAGGTCTATGTTGTCAGCTCCTTATCTTCCGATTCCTCTTCAGATCCCCTCAGCGTTGGCTTCCAGCCTCTAAATAAATCCCTCTGCGTGCCTCTGCACATCCTTGTAAATTAATCAAGCCCGGGAGGCAGCTGACTTGGAAAACAGTGTAGTAGAATACACAGAGGAGGCAAAAACCAAAACAATCCTTCATTTAATTCATCACTACAACCGTCTGTCTACTCCGATGTGACAGCCTTGTAATCCAGGACAAGCTGCTGCTGCTGCTGCTGCTGCTGCTGTTCAACCCTGCTGCCTGAGTCGGCTGTGTCAGGAGGGAGTGTGAGCTGGGTTTGTGTGTGACTCAGAGAGAGAGAGAGGTAGGGAGAAAGTGAGGGAGGCGGGAGGCAGGGTGGGAGGAAGGGAGGAGAGAGGAACCTCATTTAGGGAACTACACTCAGCTCTTCTCCTGTTTACAAAATGGACAGCGGCTCTTACATCCAGGGTCATGACTAGCGTTCAGTTCATTAGCAAACAATATCTCTTCTTCCTCCTCCTCTTTCGCCTCCCTTACAACAAGGTCTGCCCCTATGCCTCTGGCTATCAATCAAAACATGTCCCTCCTCTCTCATTTCCTCCTTCTTCCTCTCTCTCCTCTCTCCTTTCCTCCCTTCTTCCTCTCCTCCTCTCTCCTTTCCTCCCTTCTTCCTCTCCTCCTCTCTCCTTTCCTCCCGTCTTCCTCTCCTCCTCTCTCATTTCCTCCCTTCTTCCTCGCCTCCTCTCTCTTTCCTCCCTTCTTCCTCTCCTCCTCTCTCCTTTCCTCCCTTCTTCCTCTCCTCCTCTCTCCTTTCCCCCTTCTTCCTCTCCTCCTCTCTCCTTTCCTCCCTTCTTCCTCTCCTCCTCTCTCCTTTCCTCCCTTCTTCCTCTCCTCCTCTCTCCTTTCCTCCCTTCTTCCTCTCCTCCTATCTCCTTTCCTCCCTTCTTCCTCTCCTCCTCTCTCCTTTCCTCCTTCTTCCTCTCCTCCTCTCTCCTTTCCTCCCTTCGTCCTCTTCTCCCTCTCCTTTTCTCCCTTCTTCCTCTCCTCCTCTCTCCTTTCCTCCCTTCTTCCTCTCCTCCTCTCTCATTTCCTCCCTTCTTCCTCTCCTCCTCTATCCTTTCCTCCCTTCTTCCTCTCCTCCTCTCTCACTTCCCCCTTCTTCCCTCTCCTCCTCTCTCCTTTCCTCCCTTCTTCCTCTCCTCCTCTCTCCTTTCCCCCTTCTTCCTCTCCTCCTCTCTCCTTTCCTCCCTTCTTCCTCTCCTCCTCTCTCCTTTCCTCCCTTCTTCCTCTCCTCCTCTCTCCTTTCCTCCCTTCTTCCTCTCCCTCCTATCTCCTTTCCTCCCTTCTTCCTCTCCTCCTCTCTCCTTTTCTCCCTTCTTCCTCTCCTCCTCTCTCCCTTTCCTCCCTTCTTCCTCTCCTCCTCTCTCCTTTCCTCCCTTCTTCCTCTCCTCCTCTCTCCTTTCCTCCCTTCTTCCTCTCCTCCTCTCTCCTTTCCTCCCTTCTTCCTCTCCTCCTCTCTCCTTTCCTCCTTCTTCCTCTCCTCCTCTCTCCTGTATGCTTTCCATTTGCAGCATTCCATTTTCCTCCAAGGTGTAGACAGGTGAGGAATATTGATGATGTTACATAAGATGTTTTCAGTGATATGAAAAGTAACTCTGCAATGCTATCACCATCCTAGTGAATGTCTGAGATCAGATATCTGTGGTGTGATGAGGTCACAGCTATCTCGCTGTCTTAGTGGCAATGGAGCTTTTTAATTCCACCAATCACACAACAGAACAGAGGTTCTATGGAATAACGTCATAATGCATGAATTAGGCCTAGACTATTACATACACAAGCATTTCTAAACCTGTTGCAAAACACAATGGTATCATCAAGCTTTGATTATTTAAATCAGCCGGGTGGTCAAATTCATTCCATGGAGGGCCTAGCATCTCCTAGACAACCAGGTGAGGAGAGTTTCTTACTAATCAGTGATCTTCCTTAGTTCATCAATCATGTACAACGGGGAGTGAAAAACCCTGACACTTGGGGAATGAGTTTGACAGATGATTGACCCAGAAAGCGATAGTTTGATGTGTTTAGTCAGTCCACTCAATTGAAGCTCTGTGAACAGACAGACAGCCTGGCTTGTACCCACTGACTACCTCAACAGCTCTACAGGATGGTGCTGTTCTATAGTTCTCATAATCCAGCACAGACCTACATTATTCACTATAGAGAGAGGAGAGGATCTGGTTGTCACTGGGTTCTTTCACAGTATAGGCCTTCTGTCTATACATCCTTTTAAGAGGAGTATTTGTCCACACGCACCCAGTATAAATTGAATATGTATGATCAATTCCTCTCAAGGGGTGCTATATCAATTCCTCATTTTCAGCAAGCGCATTAACACATTTAAGGCTTCATCCAAAAAGGCACCCTAGTCCCTTTATAGTACACTACTTTAGATCAGGGCCCATAGGGCTCTGGTCAAAAGTAGTGCACTATATAGGGAATTTGGGACATAGTGTGAGACCAACAAAATGTTTTAATTGCTGCAATTACCACGCCAATTATTCAAGATGTCTGTAAATCTAAAGAAGAACAAATAACAATATTAATTGTGGCTGTGAATCACCCCGACATGAAAACAACAAACCTAATCAAGAGACAAATCTCACTCTACTCATTACACACATCACACACAGGCAGTTCTATGGTCCCTTTAAACATTAAGAAGTGTGTGTGTGTGTGTGTGTGTGTGTGTGTGTGTGTGTGTGTGTGTGTGTGTGTGTGTGTGTGTGTGTGTGTGTGTGTGTGTGTGTGTGTGTGTGTGTGTGTGTGTGTGTGTGTGTGTGTGTGTGTGTGTGTGTGTGTGTGTGTGTGTGTTTTGCAACATGGTTTTCTGGGCCTGTAGCTGAAACAAAGAGAGAGTAGATTGCACCTGCCATGAACAGCGTTCATTATGTAACCAAGCAGTGATTTATCACAGCCAGATCTAGCCTAGCTCTCCACAAACTAAAACCTTCCACTAAGTCACACTGACCTCCAACGCCACGCTGCTGCAGCACTGCATATCTGTCTTTCTGGACACCGATTTGGCAGATGTCTTTTTACACCTTTACACCTTTATTTAATCTTTATTTAACCAGGCAAGTCAGTTAACAACACATTCTTAT